>NW_013678848.1:0-8414 GCF_000517525.1 Limulus polyphemus | reverse complement strand
CTGTTACCTAACAATATGTTTTAGATCCACTGGATCTAGGTTTCTGTTACCTAACAATATGTTTTAGATCCACTATCTAGGTTTCTGTTACCTAACAATATGTTTGAGATCCATTGGTTTAAGCTCTAGTCACGTAACACTATTTTTTATAACCCACTGGCTTTAAGTTTTAGTAATTTTATGATATTTTTTTGGACTTTATTGGCTTTAATGCATCATTTTTAATACGCCCTGGCTTTAATTTCAGTCATATTACACTATTTTTATAGTATCTCCTGGTTCTAGACTTTAGGCACGTTAGACTATCTCTTAGTATTTCCTGGTTCTAAATCTTAGGCACGTTAGACTATCTTCTAGTATCCACTGGCTTTAAGCCTTATTACGTCACACTAATTTTAGAATCTAATGACATTAAGTTTCAGGTTGTTTATTGTCGTTGACTTCTGTTTGTTTGGCTTCAGTCAATTAACTCTTCAATCGAACTGTTTGAGTTTAATTAAAGTGAAGCGCGACAGTTTCAAGAAAATCGCTGTGCAGAATTTTTTTTTTCAGTTGTTTGTTCCGTCAGTCTGAGCTCGTGCCAGAGGTATCTAAACATCTCTTCGGATTACTGTAGCATTCTTGTTAATTAGGTAAATTTCCTTTGTTTTATTATACTAAATTGCTATATTTCCTTAACGTCAAGATTCCTTTAGTCTGGTGAAACTGACGTCAATATGTTTGTGTGACACAAACACACACACACAAATGCTAACGAAACGGGAAAAGACAAGGTAATAGTCTGGGACAACAAATTAAAAAATGTAAGGGATATTGTGCAATGTTAGATATACATAAACTGGTAGGTTTCGTTATAAAAAGTGTCTGGAGGGTTTCCTTAAAGCCATATTTTAATTTAAAAAGTGTCTGGAGGGTTTCCTTAAGGCCATATTTTGATTTAAAAAGTGTCTGGAGGGTTTCCTTAAGACAATATTTTAATTTAAAAAGTGTCTGGAGGGTTTTCTTAAGACCATATTTTAATTTAAAAGTGTCTGGAATGTTTTTTAAGACCATATTTTAATTTAAAAAGTGTCTGGAGGGTTTTCCTTAAGGCCAGTTTTCAATTTAAAAAGTGTCTGGAGGGTTTCTTTAAGGCCATATATTATCTTATAAGGGTCTTGGGGGTCCTCAAAGCCACATTTTAATTTAAAAAGTGTCTGGAGGGTTTCCTTAAGACCATATTTTAATTTAAAAAGTGTCTGGAGGGTTTCCTTAAGGCCATATTTTAATTTAAAAGTGTCTGGAGGTTTTTTTTTAAGACCATATTTTAATTTAAAAAGTGTCTGGAGGGTTTCCTTAAGACCATATTTTAATTTAAAAAATGTCTGAAGGGTTTCTTTAAGACCATATTTTAATTTAAAAGTGTCTGGAGGGTTTTCCTTAAGGCTAGTTTTTAATTTAAAAAGTGTCTGGAGGGTTTTCCTTAAGGCTAGTTTTTAATTTAAAAAGTGTCTGGAGGGTTTTGCTTAAGGCCAGTTTTTAATTTAAAAAGTGTCTGGAGGGTTTCCTTAAGGCCATTTTAAAAATGTCTTGAGGGTAATGATTTATCTGGAAGTTTTCTGGTGTGTAATGATTTATCTGGAAGTTTCCTGGTGTGTAATGATTTTGGAAGTTTTCTGGTGTGTAATGACTTATCTGGAAGTTTTCTGATGTGTAATGATTTATCTGGAAGTTTTCTGGTGTGTAATGATTTATCTGCAAGTTTTCTGGTGTGCAATGATTTATCTGGAAGTTTTCTGGTGTGTAATGATTTATCCGGGAGTTTTCTGGTGTGTAATGATTTATCTGCAAGTTTTCTGGTGTGCAATGATTTATCTGGAAGTTTTGTGGTGTGTAATGATTTATCTGGAAGTTTTTTGGTGTGTAATGATTTATCTGGAAGTTTTCTGGTGTGTAATGACTTATCTGAAAGTTTTGTGGTGTGTAAGGATTTATCTGGAAGTTTTCTGGTGTGTAATGATTTATCTGGAAGTTTTCTGGTATGTAATGATTTTGGAAGTTTTCAGGTGTGTAATGATTTAGCTGGAAGTTTTCTGGTGTGTAATGACTTATCTGGAAGTTTTCTGGTGTGTAATGATTTATCCGGAAGTTTTCTGGTGTGTAATGATTTATCTGGAAGTCTTTCACACCAGAAAACTTCCAGATAAATCATTACACACCAGAAAACTTCCAGATAAATCATTACACACCAGGCGACAGTAACTAACGTTCAGGGTTTGGGATAAGGTGGTTTAAAGACATCCTTTGTTTAAACCGATCCAGTGACAGTGACTAACGTCCAGTGTTTGGGACAAAGTTATTTAAAGCCATCCTTTGTTTAAACCGATCTAGTATGTTGAACGTAGTCGACTTTGGTTATTCTGTAGTTTCTTAACTGGTATCCGTTTCGCTTCAATTCTGTACCTTTGTGTTTCCTGACTCATCATACACGTTTCAATATCATATACTTTAGCAACAATTACCATATGATAGAAGACCATATGATCACATGTTGTTTCATCAAGTTTAGAAAAATAGCATTAAATTGAGATATTGTAAATAACCTAAAGGTTTTATACCTTTGTACTTCAAACACACCAGAAAACTTCCAGATAAATCATTACACACCAGAAGACTTCCAGATAAATCATTATGTATCGGTTTAAACAAAGGATGTATTTAAACCACATTATCCCAAACCCTGGACGTTAGTTACTGTAGATGTATCGGTTTAAACAAAGGATGGCTTTAAACCACCTTATCCCAAACCAAACCATAGACGTTCAAAATGTAGTTCGCCAACACGGATCATCTGTTAACGATACTTAAAACTGTTTTCAGCTGCTCCGGTGAAATATCTACCTAATTTGTCCAATCAACAGCTACTTCGGATGACTGGTTATTAATTCGTCCAATCAACAGCTACTTCGGGTGACTGGTTATTAATTTGTCCAATCAACAGCTACTTCGGGTGACTGGTTATTAATTTGTCCAATCAACAGCTACTTCGGATGACTGGTTATTCAAGAATGTTTCTTTAGCTTTAAACCACCTTTTCCCAAACCCTGGATGTCAGTCACTGTCACTGGATCGTTTTGTTTTTCTGCCATGCTTTATCAAACGTATGTGTGTGTGTCTGTGTGTATAAACCTATGTATGTATGTATGTAGGTATGCTGAAGCTCCACCTAAATTATTCAAACTGTAAGGGGCATGGGTAAGAAAAGCATCAAATTACACTCACTTGTTGATAGCTTACATTGTATTGATTATCATCCAGCCAACCAAAACATACCACGTGATAAGCGTGTAGAAATGAAAGTTTTGTTTGGTCAAGGATATTTGCTGCAAGACCCCCTGTTTCAGTAGGAGCTTTATGTGACACTATGAAGATAATACTTAAGTGATCCACATACATAACCGAAACTCTACGAACGTGATGAGATGTTAGGATATGTTCTTTACGAGACAGACGACTGTGTAGTACTTACAGACCTTTCCAACAGCCTTGCTGTAAATAAATATTTTTATGTTACCTTGAGAATATTTGAATGGATAGATAACCAATTGAAACTATAGCTAAGAATAGCTAACCAATTACAGCAACTGATGAAAATAGGCAGCCAATTAAAACCACTGCTGAAAATAGGTAACCAATTAAAGGGTTGAAATTCACATCGGATCACAAAAACTGGAAATGAGAAAGCTGGAGACGTGTACTCTGTACTGATGAATACAATCTCGAATTGTTCATCAACAATCAACGACAGTTTGTTCGACGGCACAAAAAAGAACGGTATTATAATCAATATACAGCATATACACAGAAACATGGTGTGGGGTGAGCACAAGTTTAGGGATGCAATTGAGCCAATAGGGTTTGTGATCCTCATAAAATTGGTGGGAACCTGAATACTGACAAGTACAGGCAGGTTCTAATCCATCATGTCATTCCTCAAAAACACAATTCATCAAGCGAGGGTTCTTCTTCCAGTATGCCAATGATTCCAAGCATACACCAAATGTGGCGAAAATATATCTTGATGGTAAAGGGATCAATGGAACATTCACAACCACTGTTAGGCCTGCATAAAGTCTCGATTATTTAGACTCACGTAATAACTGAGAAGTTCATACTTCGACCAAATAACTTGGCAGAATTGTAGGAACATTTAGAACAATATTCCGTGGTCACGGATTGATAAAGTGTGCAGAAGAAGGAAATCAATTTATCAGTAGTGAAGAATTTTTACACGACAATGAATAATACCATAAACTTCCCAAAGTTGACAGACATTGCATTTAATTATGAATTAGAAATGGGCATTAGTAAACATAAAACAATTCTTTACTGATTAACTTAATTCCAAGAGCTGAAGATTCTGCCAAATAATGGCTGGCGTACTGCATTGTGGATCCGTGGATCCAATGTTCACTTCCCGTCTCACCAAAAAAATCCAACTTTACACTTTGAGGCAGTGTGTGCATTATATTGGTGACGGTCAAACTCAACTATTCGGTCAGACAAGAGTAGCCCTAAAATTGACGGTGAGTGCTGTGACTAACCATCTTCCCTCTAGTTTATCAGTTCAAAATTAATGACTGCTAGTGCAGATCGTCCTTGGGTATCAACACAATAGACCAAGAAACTGCTAGTGCAGGTTGCCCTTGGGTATCAACAGAATAAACCAAGGAACTGCTAGTGCAGGTTGCCCTTGGGTATCAACACAATAAACCAAAGAACTGCTAGTGCAGGTTGCCCTTAGGTATCAACACAATAAACCAAGGAACTGCTAGTGCAGGTTGCCCCTGGTATCAACACAATAAACCAAGGAACTGCTAGTGCAGGTTGCCCCTGGTTATCAACACAATAAACCAAAGAACTGCTAGTGCAGGTCGCCCTTAGGTATCAACACAATAAACCAAGGAACTGCTAGTGCAGGTTGCCCTTAGGTATCAACACAATAAACCAAAAACTGTGAAGTAAACTGACAAGTTCAAAATGTAGTTCATCTGTTAACGATACTTAAAACTGTTTTCAGCTGCTCCAGTAAAATATCTACCTAATTTGTCCAATCAACAGCTACTTCGGTTGACTGGTTATTAATTTGTCCAATCAACAGCTACTTCGGTTGACTGGTTATTCAAAAATGTTTCTTTAGCTTTAATTTCATTTCACAATAATACCTATAACAATTAAGCTCCGCAATATTAACCGCAACACCTGATCGTCACAATATTAATTGTAACAATTAATGTTCACAATATTAATTGTAACAAATTAATTTCACAATATTAATGTAACAACTTAGTTTCACAATATTAATGTAACAATTCAGTTTCACAATATTAATGTAACAACTTAGTTTCACAATATTAATGTAACAATTAATGTTCACAATATTAATGTAACAACTTAGTTTCACAATATTAATGTAACAACTTAGTTTCACAATATTAATGTAACAATTCAGTTTCACAATATTAATGTAACAACTTAGTTTCACAATATTAATGTAACAATTAATGTTCACAATATTAATGTAACAACTTAGTTTCACAATATTAATGTAACAATTAATATTCACAATACCATGACAACTGAATTTTCCAATACTAACTGTAAAACTAGTTCATCACGATATATCAATCGTAGCAATTCAGTTTCACAAATATTAATTGTAACAAGTAATCGATTTCCACGAACATTTTGAGAATTATTCATGATTGAAAGTATTACTTTTAATACTGTTATTTATACAACATCTTTCATAGTAAATGAGAACACACATACAGTAGTATAAATACATAGGCACTAACAAGTGTACTACTACAAGTTAAAACATTATCTAAAATCAACATTTGTTACGTGCTAATTTTTCAACATATACCTTCCGATGAAGAGGAATTCTCCAGACGCATTCAGACGTCGAGCAGCTTGTAACAGCCCTCGGATTGTCATTCCTTCACAGAAACAAATCACAACACGAGCGTTGGAATAATTCCTCAGATCTTGTATTATATCGTCAAACTTTTCGTCGGGGGCCTTGCTAAAGACGGACCACCCACTCGCTACACAGATTCCAACTGGTTGGGCCAACTTTTTGAAGGCGTCCATGCCACTTCCTCCATAGTTCCCTAGTAGGAAAGACATTTCATCTTCTTAAATTTCCTCAACATAATTTCGACTTCTATTAGAAATGTAACCAATTGTTATGTTTTTCGATTTTTTTTATTATAAATAACTTATATTACGTCATAAATGTTTTTTTTACTTCTATTTTGAGATTTGTTTTTCTACTCTTAAACCTGATTTAGTTACTTCGTTATTCTCTTCAAGACTCTTCAACCCCATCCATAAAACAGTTTTAATTTCACCTCTTCAAGTCTATTCAACTTAGTCCATAAACCAGTTTTTTCACACCATGTTTGCTTCTACTTAATAAACCAGTTCTACTTTTAAACCATGTTTACCTCTGTTTACTAAACCAGTTGTACTTTCACACCATGTACATAAAACCAATTCTATTCCACCTAGTTTTTACTAATCCAATTCAACGTTCACACCATGTTTACCTCTGTTTACTAAACCAGTTGTACTCTCATACCATGTACATAAAACCAATTCTATTCCACATAGTTTTTACTAATCCAATTCAACGTTCACACCATGTTTTCCTCTGTTTACTAAACAAATTGTAGTTTCACACCATGTACACAAAACAAATTCTATTCCACATAGTTTTTACTAATCCAATTGAACGTTCACACCATGTTTACCTCTGTTTACTAATCCAATTGAACGTTCACACCATGTATACCTCTGTTTACTAATCCAATTCAACGTTCACACCATGTTTGCCTCTGTTTGCTAAACCAGTTCTATTTCCACCTCTTATAGAAACTTTACTGCTATCAGTAAATTAATTATATTTTTATTTATAATGAAAGGCGAACAACTTTCGATATCAAGGTATTATTTTTAGGGTAATTTTAGAATCTCGCGAGGGCTCATCTGAGCATATTTGTTAAGATATTATGACAAGATTTCTTTGATCAAGATCCATTTTTTGTGATCACTAATTAGAGTTATTATTGGCGAAGCCATCTCTTATCCTTAAACTAGTAAACATAAGATATTAATCCTCATTGTTCTGAGAAGTCAAGTAGCTGAACATGTGACCATAAAAACAATATAAGACTTTATATAAACATTTCATTCTTTTATGCAACGTTATGTAACATATCGAAAGATATGCTTGTAATATAGCAGCCTTGACACGTTCTGATATCTGGCGAATGTTTCTTCGCCAGCTGTCTACTATGAAGAATGATGTTATCCAGTTAAACAGGTTAACAGTTCAGCACAAGTGTTGTAGAATTTATCGGGAAGTTTAATCCAAGTTTCTTTGATTGTTTGTTTGTTTTAAATTTCGCGCAAAGCTACACGAGACCTATCTGTTCTAGCCGTCCTTAATTTAGCAGTGTAAGATTAGAGGGAAGGCAGCTAGTCATCACCACCCACCGCCAACACTTGGGCTACTCTTTTACCAACGAATAGTGGGATTGACCGTCACTTCGTAACGCCCCCACGGCTGAAAGGGCGAACATGTTTGGTATGACGGGGATTCGAACTCGCGACTCTCAGATTGCGAATCGACCGCCCTAACCACCTGGCCATGTTTCTCGAATGAGCCGAGTTGAATAAGACCAAATACTCTACACGTTAATTGCTAAAGTTTAAATGAGTAGGAGCCAGGTGATAATGGAAAACTCTAATATTAATTGGTGCACATTAAGTAAGCCTTGTTATGTATATTATCTACGCGTTAATTGTTAAAGTTTAAATGAGTAGGAGCCAGGTGATAATGGAAAACTAATATTAATTGGTGCATATTAAGTAAGCCTTGTTATGTATATTATCTACGCGTTAATTGTTAAAGTTTAAATGAGTAGGAGCCAGGTGATAATGGAAAACTAATATTAATTCAGTTAAAAACACTACTAACTTACTGAAGACAAATAGTGAATCAGTTTCAGTTAAAAACACTACTAACTTACTATAGACACATAGTGAGTCAGTTTCAGTTAAAAACACTACTAACTTAATAAAGACATATAGTGAATCAGTTTCAGTTAAAAACACTACTAACTTACTATAGACAAATAGTGAGTCAGTTTCAGTTAAAAAACACTACTAACTTACTATAGACAAATAGTGAGTCAGTTTCAGTTAAAAAACACTACTAACTTACTATAGACAAATAGTGAGTCAGTTTCAGTTAAAATCACTACTAACTTACTGTAGACAAATAGTGAGTCAGTTTCAGTTAAAAACACTACTAACTTACTATAGACAAATAGTGAATCAGTTTCAGTTAAAATCACTACTAACTT
>NW_013678847.1:6552-9288 GCF_000517525.1 Limulus polyphemus | reverse complement strand
TGTTACAGTGTCTATAATAATGTATGGATTTGTTGGTTCACACCATGTAAACAGTGTTTAACACATGACGAACTTGTTTGCTTGTCTTAGAAATTTCGCGCAACGCTACAGAAAGATATCTGCGCTCGCCGTTTCTAAATTTAAACTGATAGGTAGAGAAAAGGCAGCTAGTCAACAGCATCTACAGCCAACTCTTTGGCTACTCTAATAGAATAATGGGATATGACCGTCACTCTTTTAACGTTACCACAACCCAAAAGCTGTAAGCGCGATTTTGCAGCAACGGGACGCAAACCGTGAACCCTTGGATTCACTGTCCAATAAGCTACATGTGACGATCATATTTGATGTTGTATTAAAGATTACAAAGTAATAAACTTCACTGTCCTTAACACTAATTCGGGCTGCTAAGCCTAACTGTGTTATGTAATTGATAAAAAAAATAAATAGATGGAGTCACTTGACAACAGTTAAAGTAATTATGACCAAAACCTTGCGAACAAAATCAAATAACTACGTTTTGTAAGTCCAAGATTTTTTAATTGTGAAAAATATTTATATAAGAATAATAATAATCACACGCAAAGAACCGTTAGTTAGTTTTGGCTGTTAGAACACACACAGGCAGACAAACAGAAAAACCGAATTTCAAATATACGAGATGTCATGCTCAATAAAATCAAATTAATGAAACAGCGTCTGATAAAACGTTGATATATTTCATCGATTTAATCCTGTTTTAGCTGTTTATAATTATTTGTAAAGAGATGGATAGAGGGAGCTGCGTCTGGTTGTATACAAATTCTTTAACTAAGGTCTAAAATGAATTATTTGCTTTCTTGTACAATTGTTAATGTTCTTACTTATTCGTCAGCTTTACTTTCTGTGTATTACACGTGAGATTTCAGCACGTGGTCGATTTCATCATGGTAGGCACGTGAACGGAGAGGTTACGTTTGCGTGGCATGAATTATACATTACAAGTTTGAAAGTTTTCAGATTAAAATATATTTGTCACCCTTCGCCTACACGTCTCCTATCTTCTCCTTTTAGGAGAGACTGTAGATAGTTTTGGGGTCAATGTCTTAGTCATGAACTTTTAATTTTACAGTGTTTTTTTTCTTCTGTTTTTAGTATTACTGTTTTGATCGTTGGAGGCTGTTAGAAACGAAAAATCACCATGACAGGAGCGTAACTATGACGACAGAGTAATAGTCATTAACCCTAAGATTGGCAGATGCTACGAGAGTCTTTCAAGATGGAGATTAGAAAACCAAAATCATGAGCTTAATTTAATTATTGGTGTGATTAATTTAAGATAAATGATCCAACGTCGCCATTTCATGTGACGAAAAATAAATAAAAGTTTGATCCCATATTTTCTTACTTCTTTCAAATCATACGAGTGTACTAAACGTTTGCGTTTGTTGTTTTAAGTGTTAGCGAAAACTGGTACGACTAATTTTGTAGCTAAGCCTTTTTTTTATTATTTATTTCGTTTTAAAATTTTTAGACACTCATCGTATAAATATTTAAATTAGTTATTGCTTGGCACATCTTTTAATTAAAGGACTATATTACTTATTAAATTCTATTTTCTGTATCTTCATAAGTGCTCTTTAGGCTTCAAACCATTTCGTACATATGCTGTTGTGGAAGATGTAATTAAATTGTCGTTATCATTATTGATTTCCAAATAACTTTCAATAAGAACAAAAAGCAGATTTCATATTATATTATTTTTATCTTTCAAAATAATATTTCTAATCTCATTAGGTAGAGTGCGTCCCAGTAGTTAACGTGCCGGCCTGTGGATCCGAGGCTCCGTGGTTTACTCCTCGTTACCGCTGAAATAAAACCGACCAGCCAATTCCTCAGTACTGTGAACAAGAAATTTTCAGGCCTAGCAACATTTTTTATATATATACCTTGTTTACTGAATATCTGGTGAGAAAGAAAACGTTTTTAAAAGAGTTATTGTATCTTTATTATTTTAGCCAACCATCAATAATCTCCAACACTTAATCTTTAACTGGAAGGGATCGTAACAATGGATATGTATATGATCTAATGGTATATTATCATTTTTCTCACTTCTTCTATATATGGACAGCCAGCGAAGTGACTCTTACTACTTACGTATTTGGACTTAGGACTAACCTGAAGTTAGCTAATCGGACTGCGGATCAGAAGGTCTCGAGCTTACGAGTTTTAGACGTGGTGTTATCAAATATTTTTTGCAATCTTAACTGTAGGTGCGTTATAAGAGTTAGAGTTAATACTTTTACTTAGTTTATTTGGTAAGGCGAAGCCCCTTCAGGCGGCGGGTACTACCGACTGGTTACCTTCCAAACATTTGTGTACGCTAGCCTTCAAACTATGGACTTAGTGATAGGGTCAATGTAATGTTATGGTTTTATCTACCACAACGTCCAGTGTAAATAATTGACCAAAACCATTGTCTTCCTAGGAAGACACATGGATAACCCCCAGCATTAATGTGGATAACCCCAACATTAATAAAGACACATAGATAATAGCCCTAACATTAATAAAGACATATGGATAACTCCCAGTATTAATGTGGATAACCCCAACATTAATAAAGACACATAGATAATAGCCCTAACATTAATAAAGACATATGGATAACTCCCAGTATTAATGTGGATAACCCCAACATTAATAAAGACACATAGATAATAGCCCTAACATTAATAAAGACATATGGATAAC
>NW_013678847.1:0-5680 GCF_000517525.1 Limulus polyphemus | reverse complement strand
ACTCCATACATAAAACAACCCTTACAACCTGAACTCCATGTTATTGTTAAAATGATAAAAAGAAACTAAAAATATTTCACCAAAACAGAAAGTTACAGAAATATAGAACTGATGGCTTACCTTATGGGACAAAAACCAGTCAAATAGTTGGTGGATATTGTAATATTGTTAGTAACATAGTGTGATGAACGCTGGATATAAAACAGTTGTTGATTGTTGGTGAGTTCTCGTCAAGTATTATAGAGTTTAGGTTATAAGGAAACTGTTCATGAATGGAGAGTTAGTTTGTGGGGAGTTTTACTCATGAATGGAGAGTTAGTTTGTGGGGAGTTTTATTCGTGAATGAAAAAACTCTCGGAACTCATCTTAGAGTCCAGTTTATGTAGACTTTTATCATAGATGGAGTTCTCATGGAGTTTAGGTTGTAAGGGTTGTATTAAGGATGGAGTTCTCATGGAGTTTAGGTTGTAAGGGTTGTATTAAGGATGTAGTCATCATGGAGTTCAGGTTTTAAGGGTTGTATTAAGGATGGAGTTCTCATGGAGTTTAGGTTGTAAGGGTTGTATTATGGATGGGGTCTTCATGGAGTTCAGGTTGTAAGGGTTGTATTAAGGATGGAGTTCTCATGGAGTTTAGGTTTTAAGGGTTGTATTATGGATGGAATCTTCATGGAGTTCAGGTTGTAAGGGTTGTTTTATGGATGGAGTCATCATAGAGTTCAGGTTGTAAGGGTTGTTTTATGGTGGAGTCATTTGTTAAATGATGTATAGTTATGTATCTTTAATGGAGGGTACTACGTCTATAATAGACGTAGTACCCTCCATTAAAGGATCATAACTATACATCATTTAACAATAATAGACGTAGTACCCTCCATTAAAGGATGTATAACTATACATCCTAGAATCCGGATTTCGATACCCGTGGTGGGCAGAGCACAGATAGCCCATTGTGTAGCTGTGTGCTTAATTTCAAACAAACAAACATACTCTAAAAATAAACAAAGTTTGCGTCATAAAAAATCTGAGCTGGCAATAATGACCATTTTTTATAATTTTCGAAATCGCTTTTTGAATTTCTTAAATAATAATTGTTCTGAAAAATAATAATTTATTGTTTAAAGAAATCAAAACTAATAAAACATATTTACTTCATTTTAACTTTTATCCTGATATCATTTTGTAACAATGATGAAATTTGAAATTAAAATTCAATGGGATAAGAGACGGGTCGTGCGTAGCCTAGCAGTCAGCGTACCTGGAATGTAACTTTATAAGTGTTTATGGTTCGCGTCCCGTTGCCGTAAAAGTGCGCTTAAGAGTTACAGTCAAATCCAACTATTGGAGTAGACAAGAGTGTTTTATACGTTCTGTTGATAAGCTGCTTTCCATCTGGCCTGTTAATTCAAAACTAAGAAAGACTATGCGCAGAAAACCCTTTGTGTAGCTCTGCGCAAAAAATTGGTGGTTTGTTTTAGCACAACTCTACATAATAGACCATGTATGCTCTGTCCATTGTGGAAAATTGAACCCCGGATTATAGCATTATACGTTTGTAATCTACCACTAACCCACTGTTGGACCACATACAATATGCTAAGAGACAAATATCGATCTACATACTCGAGCAACTTTTTTTATATTAAAATTATTTTCATTAAGTAAATTAAGTCTTAAAACTTAACTGGTATCAGAAGTGGGTACAATATTTTTTTTTAAATTGTTAACACTAAAATAATATAAATGAATGGTAAACTGTACCATATAAAACAGTATAATTTCTGTTTGAAGTTTGGTTGTTGTTGGCTAGGAGTAAAGTATTAATTTAGAGTTTTTATTTAATTTCAGGCTCAGGTCAGTCAGACCTGCAATTCAAGAGAGAACCGTCTTCCCTGATGTATGATCCAAGTGTGAATCGTGCCGTATTTCGTTGTTCAGTAGCTCCAGCCAATGCTGAGGTTAACTGGTTATGGAACGGAAAACTTGTAAATAATTCGTTAAATTATTTAAAGTTCAAAGAAAACAGGAGAAAACTAATAGTAGCGTTCCCTAGTGGCGGAAAATGGTTCCTAGAAAAACAAAAAGAAAATATATTTCAGTGTGTTGTTTCATTAGGAGGAAAGGCATTAGTCAGTCGACCAGCAAAGCTTATAGTTTCAGGTAAGTTCAGAAATGTGCCATAATCGCCTCCTGGTGGAAATTTTATGAACTGCTATTGGTTCTGAAGAGTTAAATGAGCCATCGATGATTTGATGTCAGGTATATATAAAAATGGTAGAGCGAATGTCAACAAAAAGGCTTAACTGTAGAATACATGTTTGATTAAAAGTGATATCAATCATCTTTCAAAGACTGAGGCAAAAATTTCACAAGAAAGATTTTTTGTTTGTGTTTATCTCATAAAATCAACTCGAACTGACTTCTTTCAAGCGTGAAAAGAAGTATAAAAAAGAAGCGAGGCTAATGTCAAAGGATATTTCTATTTCTGAACTTTAAGTAGTAAAAGTTTGTAACTTGACCATCAGATAATAAAACTTTTGTTAACTCCAGTTTCATAAATTGTGCTATAAACTAAAAAAAACAACAGACGTGATAGAAGAGTTAGTTTATTTAGTTTCTGCCCATCCCACCTTTCTTCTCCATCCTTAAAGATGTGTTTTAGTAATTTATTTTAAAAAATGATTATTAATCGAGTAACATTCAAAATCCAAATTCCATTTGTCCACGAATGACGTAAGATTGTTTGTCAAATGTTAACTACAGTTCTTGTGAATACAAATCGATCTATAGAAACAGCACGTGAAGCTATTAACCAGTTCTTTTGTATCTTGGAAGTAAGCTTTGATTACATTTTTTATGAGAAGTTTCTTTAATAGTATTGGTTAAATGTTTAACATATATGTGTGTATATAAACATTAATACACTTATGAGTATTATTCTCCACAGCTAACTTAGTAAATGGGTTTAGGACTAACCCAACTCTCCTAACCTAACTAAATCTCGACAGATATGATTGGGTTTACGGCCGAAAATGTAACTACTAGTTACGCTGGTCAATATATTAACTAGATACAATGGTCAATAAGGTACTTGTTCGTTTTAATTTTTGTTGACAGCTTGTTTATGTCAATAATTAGCTCCCCACACTTACGTAAATGCCTGCTTTTACAGTACGTAAACACAAGTTATCGGGGGAGTATATAGCTCCCCACGACATGGGGGATTATGGTTAGTTCTTTATTGAAGTCATAACTTACTGTATTTTTCCTCCACCAGAGCTAAGTTCGTTCCCTCCTCAAGAAGACGTCCGTCTTTCTGTTGTTGTTGGTAACGTTGCTGTGATACCTTGTAAGCCTCCGCCTGGTGTTCCTCGCGTCATTACAAAGTTTGTCTTCGACAACAGAAACATAGACAAAACTGAAGGTACTACGTCTGTTATTGTTAATTCCTCTAATATTCCAACTTATCATTTTTTGCGAAGTGGTTCCCTCTGACTAAGGTATAACTATAATAATGTCTTTTTTAAACAAATAAATATGTAATGAAATGACAAGCACTGCTGTGATCAATATAGTTGAACTTCCCTTAAAAATTTTCGCCAACGAGTTAAAGTAGAAAGAACGCCAGAAAAGTAGATTAGTAGAGAGAAGTGAGAGCAAGATACCGATATTATATTAATCACTGTGTCTTAGCTTCTACATGTCCCCCAGTGTGTTTGGTTCCTCCCAATGGACACAGCAGATAACCCACTTTAGCTTTACTCTAAAAATGCCCCCCAGTAGAACAGCGGTATTTTTACAATGTTTCTCTTTTATACTGTACTGTTGATATTAACAAACAATTACTGGATGATATAGAGGACCAAACTGTTTTCTTTACACTAACAACGTCAAGCTGGGATGCGCTGTAAAGAAAAGAAAACAAAACTGTCTAAATGTGTCATATTTCACGTGGAAAAACCGTTTATAACTTTAAGACCAGTAATTCGTTTCTTTATGTCTCCGAGTGACACGTTTAATAAACAAACAGACATAACCAGTAATTCGTTGTTTTATGTTTCCTACTCAGAAGCCACCAGATGTAATTATGACCGAGCCGATGACAACAATGATGCCCCGAAGATCTCGAACAATCTCAACGAATCGACACGGTTGCTATGTTTGGTGCTGTTTCTACTTGTTGTTCCAAAATAGTGAGTTTTCAGTCAGTCAGTCAGTAGACACTAAAGTGACGTCACATAAGGGATGCTTACGTTTCAATTTATACTGTTGTGACGTCAGTAAAACGTGTGCGTGCCATGAATCACGAGAAAAATTATGCATTCTGTAGGCTACAACACAGCATGATATATATGAACTTGAAAATAAATAAATAAAACTATTTTTACGTTTAATTCTAGTTTTATTAACTCTTGAAACAGAGAACTTTCAGAGACCCAGCGGATGTATATTGTTAATAATGGTTTACTCCAGTGTGTAGACCAAGAGAATAACATTGTTAAAATAATGTACCATTTACACACCAAACAATGTTATATTAACAATACTCTATATGGATCACTTTGTTGGAAGAAATAAAAGAAAATACTGTGATTATAACGCTATATTATCAATCAATAATTTATAACGAAAACAAAAATAATGTATTTACTTGTGTATGATTAATTGCAATATTTGGTAAATGCTTTTTATTTAAACTTTTATGTGCAATCCCTATTTTACTGTCACCCCGTGGTTCAGCGCTAAAATCCGGGGTTGGATTCCCTGTGGAGAACAGAGGGTAGATAGACTATTAAGTAGTTCTGCCCTAAAACAAATAAACACACATATTTTGCTAGAAATCCTGTAAACAACATTAATATAGACCCACAAGCAAGTTGCTTAGAAAAAATCTCACCCGATTGGATCTCAACCTGATCGTAATTCTAGGGTTAGTAACTATCAAAGCTTAGAAGACCTGTTTGTTTGTTTTCACCTAAACGGTTTGGTTACAGCAACTTGTAGTTTACTGTGAGACGTTGTTAAGGTGTCAGTTCTGATTGTACACATACATACATACACAAGACCCCACATCATTCAAGATACTCTAGAGTGTTTAGTCACGTGCTTGTAACTTCTTCTTAAGAACGTGGGCGTGGCTTTAGCTTGTCGTTCATTTCGGCTAGTGAACTTTATCGTAGACCAAACCACTAGAGTTAAGGTTCAGAAGTGAGAGATATATGACAAAACTTTAACAAGCTTCTTAATGTTAGGGTATTATCTATGTGTCTTTATTAATGTTAGGGCTATTATCTATGTGTCTATTAATGTTAGGGCTATTATCTATGTGTCTTTATAATGTTAGGGTTATTATCTATGTGTCTTTATTAATGTTAGGGCTATTATCTATGTGTCTTTATTAATGTTAGGGTTATTATCTATGTGTCTTTATTAATGTTAGGGTTATTATCTATGTGTCTTTATTAATGTTAGGGCTATTATCTATGTGTCTTTATCAATGTTAGGGTTATTATCTATGTGTCTTTATTAACGTTTGGACTATTATCTATCTTTCTTTATTAATGTTGGGGTTATTCACATTAATACTGGGGTTATCCATGTGTCTTTATTAATGTTAGGGCTATTATCTATGTGTCTTTATTAATGTTAGGGATATTATCTATGTGTCTTTATTAATGTTA
>NW_013678846.1:1993-9417 GCF_000517525.1 Limulus polyphemus | reverse complement strand
GTAGCGGCTCATAAAACGGCTCTGAGTTGTTTTTGTTTTTTCAAGAATAAAGTTTTAGCTCATAGCTCCGTCATCTCTTGACCGATCAAGATCTAATTACAGTTTTGAACTCAAGAAGTTAAATATCCTTTCGATATATCTAATTGACCACGCCCAACGTCTCATAGATTAATTTACTCTAATCCCGCCTAAAAGAATTATGAATGCCGCGGCTATTGAGGATTCCGCCTTGTCTTTATATTGACACAACTCACTAAAACGTTGAATTTGTCAAACTACCCTATACACTGCCAACGTTAAGGTCTCGTTTTATGCAATGTTTACCTATGACATTTATATATATATATGTTGATAAAATAGTAGGCTTAAGGAAATATAATTACAACTTCATTCCGGTAGGTGGGGATGTATGGAAGAAATAACTACTTTATATTATTGATATTTTATTTGTAAGCTAAAATATTGCATTACTACAAACCTATTGAAAACTGCTGTCAATAAAAACCTGAAACTCATCGAAATTTAAGTTGGATATCTTGTATGAAATTAAACAATACGTATTTTATTTTCGTTAATAATTAAAAAAAAAAGACTTTCTTCTTTGGATTAACAATGTTTTAGGGTTACGACTGGTCTCGGTACTTACAATAACATCAAAATGGACGTCTCCAATGTGTGACAAAACATTTATCACAACTTGACTAGATCTAAAACAGCATGCTTCTCGTGCCAAAAAGACGTACACCGACACGAAACTATTGGACACTTTCACTGCTGTGCGGACGTGGTTAAGTATTTAGGTTTTTTAAAATTACATTTTTTTAAATATATTACGTTCTGTATCGTTTATTAGAAAAAAAATAAGGGATTCTTTTAATAACCGTGCCACTTACGAACGCCAGAAAGGTTGTACGTTTTTTTTAATTTGTATTAACATTTTTGCAGTTTTTGGTTATTCTCCAGTCTGTATTATAGTCAGGGAAAAGTAGCGAATTTTTAAAAACTTTAATTGCTTTTTATTCCTCCGTAAATAGCTCCCCCCAGTGGCTCAGCTGTAAGTCTCGAGGCTTGTAACGATAAAAACTAGGCTTAGATATTCATGGCGTGCCATCTTGTGTACCTTTGGGCTTAACAACAAACAAACCTCCGTAAAAAAAACAACCCAATCTGTATTGTATAGCTGTGCAAATGTGCAATAAGCTTGTGTTTGTGTTGAATGATTGTTAAGTAATACATTCTAAGGTGGATTTGTGAGAAGATGATTCTCAAAACTATTATGTGCCTTTTGTATATACTATTTCATTTCTGGCAACTGACGATTGATAACAGTAAGGGTTAACAAAGAGTGTGTACTGGATTCTATATTTATCATCTACATTTATGAAAAAGTGTACTAGACTTTATATTTATTACTTACACGTGTGAAAGAAGGTATATTGGATTCTATGTTTATCATCTACACTTATGAAAAATTGTACTGGACTTTATATTTATCACCTACATACCTGAAAGAATGTGTGATAATGGACTTCACATTTATAAGCTACACGTGTGAGGCCTAGCATGGCCAGGTAGTTAGAGCGCTCGACTCACAATCTGCAGGTTCGATTCCCCACCCCACCAAACATGCTCGCCCTTTCAACCGTGGGAGCGTCATAATGTGACGGTCAATCTCTCTATTCGTTGGTAAAAGAGTAGCCCAAGAGTTTTCGGTGGGTGGTGATGACCAGCTGCCTTTCATTGCTAAATTAGGGACAGCTAGCGCAGATAGCCCTCGTATAGTTTTGCGCGAAATTCAAAACGTGTGAAGGAACGTACATTGGACTAACATCACCGTTTCAAACTATGAAAACCTTGTAATCTCAAAAGCTACTTTATTTATCAGTTTACTCAGATATGAAGTATTTAAATAATATCGCCCAATACCATCGAGAGTCGTGTACCACGTGGTTCATTAAACACCATTATAATACATCTTGATATTATACGGTAAGAAGAAAAACAAGTGTTAATTTATATAAACCATTTTCACTTCTGGCAACTGACGTTTGATAACAGTAAGGGTTAACTTATATAAACCATTTTCACTTCTGGCAACTGACGTTTGATAACAGTAAGGGTTAACTTATATAAACCCACGGCTGAAAGGGCGAGCATGTTTGGTAGGACGGGGATTCGAACCCGCGACTCTCAGATTGCGAGTCGAGCACCCTAACCACCTGGCTATGCTGGGCCTCGGGACCAATGTAGAAGGGTCCGAGCATTCACTGGATGCTGCCATGGGGACAGAGACAGAAGTAGACACGAACTTGTTAAATCTTGCATCCATGAAGGGCAGAAGACATGATGAAAGAAGAACACAGTGGGAGGAATGGAGAGATCTGTCTGCACCCACATAGGGGCAGTAGAACACATTGCAGCATATATATGAGGTGGAACAGGGGGAAACAACTTCCATGGCTCTGGATGAGAGATGTCGTTAACAATCCTTAATCACTGTACCTCTTTCTCCAATACTATTTAGGGGAAGAACGAAAGATTAATGCAATGTGGATCCAACTGACACTCATAGCTAGCGTGGCCTTTGCCACCACAACAAGCACACATCAATGAGCCACGACACTGTGTCTTAGAGTGTCTGAATTTCTGGCATTTCAAACATCTCAGAGAGATGGGAATATAGGGCCTCATCACACAGTTTAAATAACCTGCCTTATCAGAAGCAGATGGATGCAGAGATGTCAACATAATAACGAAATTCCTTGTGTGGAGAAACCAGCAAGAATCTCCAACTAGGGGATGGTAAGCAAGCCCCTCTCAATGATAAATTCTCATGAAAATTTTAAAGAAGGACGGGGAGTAACCTCAACAGGAATATTCCAGATGGAATTTGATTTCAAAAGGGAGTCGCTATGTTTCTACCAAGAGGTCCCCAGATCTCAGCTTCTTCACTGATTTAGAAGAGCCAGCAAGCTCCCCCCCCCCCCTAATCACTTCTGGATGAAAAATTGAGACATTTGCTCTGTAAATGTGTCAGACAACGAATGAAGAACGAGAAAATGGGGTACAGAAATGTTAGGAGATAGTGTCTGTAGATCAGTATTCCATTCGTTGTCGTTTTACAATTATTGTTTTTTCTTTCATTTTGATTTTCATTATTTATATTATCCACGAGAAAAAGAATAAATGATTCAGTGCCAACTGACTCCACCTACTATGGAGTTCTAGAAGGACTACGTCAGTGTAGCTTCGTCAGGGTTTCGTGGGCAAACACCAGCATAAGACCCAATGTCCACAACAGCCGTTGATAACGTCAAACACTGGCACTCAGTTGACCCTAACTGCACATGACCACCAAAGTGACCTCAGGAGAGCCATCCCAAGTACACTCGTCTACAAGAATTCAAGACCGAAGTGCTCAACCACCAGGATACAGAGAGAATCTTCCCAAGGAGGTCCCATAACAACGTACAGGAATTCACATGGAGGGGAGACCTATAAGGATAAAAAAGCCAGGATATGAGCAGAATAACTGAAACACATTTTAGCTCAGCTGGGTGAAGTGGACCTGTTAACAAAAGTAGAGGTACTAGTGGGTGAAGTGGACCTGTTAACAAAAGTAGAGGTACTTAGTTGGGTGAAGTGGACCTGTTTTACGAAAACGCAAAAAAAACCTACCTGTAAACATAAAAAACGACAAAGCAGTTCAAATAAGTCCCGGTATTAGTATCGCCTTAAAAAAAAGTTCCGGTACTCAGTACAGTTGAATACCGGTAGAATTTCACTCCTGATACAACCCGATCAGATAACTTATGACAAGAAGAAACACAGTAGCAAACAGCCAGCCAGATAACCTGTCACACGAAGAAAAACGGTGGCATACAGCCAGATAACTTGCGACACTAAGAAAAACGGTGGCATACAGCCAGATAACTTGCGACACAAAGAAACACGGTGGCATACAGCCAGCCAGATAACCTGCGACACTAAGAAACACGGTAGCATATAGCCAGCCAGATAACCTGTCACACGAAGAAAAACGGTGGCATACAGCCAGATAACTTGCGACACTAAGAAAAACGGTGACATACAGCCAGATAACTTGCGACACTAAGAAACACGGTAGCATACAGCCAGATAACTTGCGACACTAAGAAACACGGTAGCATATAGCCAGATAATTTGTATTGATAAGTTAACAGGTGTATACCTTTTATGTTTAAGGTCAGTTTGGTAAGTATTTCACAGATCTTATCGTGTTGCCAGTGTGAAAAATGATTTTATCCTATCATTACTTACCAACATTTTCGAATGTTTTTAAATTGTGTGTACACCCCTTGTAAATTTATTTATGATGTCCCAAAACTGTCATTCTACGTCAGTTTCTCATTTATAGGAAAAAGATAGTTATATTTTGAGGAATAAAATCAAAAAACGTCTTAAAATAAATTACCTCAAAATTCATTGTTTTTAGTTGAAAACCAGTACTGAGAATAAAGCACTACTTCAAGATAAAGGTCAAAATTAATAACCTTCAATGCTGCTTATCAATATATTTGTTCTCGGTGTAAACGAGATTTTGCGGGATCAACCACGCGCCGATCAGAACAATGTTTGAAAATTGCATCTGAAGCCTAGTGTTGGTAATTCTTCAAACATATACAGACATCTAGACCACAAATGTGACGGGGATGTAGATGAAAAGAACTTTGACATAATACGTGGTTCCAAGAACGAGCAAGATGAAAGAATTAGGGATTAATCGGTCAAGAAACTTAAACCAAAGTTGAATTCTATTATATCAGCAACAGAAATTTTACGAAAACAAAGCCACAGATCTTCAAACAGCTTGGTGTAAAAATATTTAGAAAAATGTCATTAAAAAGACAACGGCGTTCACCAGAGTTCAATCTATAATTATATGGAATTAAGTTTGTATTTTTTAAGTCTTACCCCCTCTTTCTACTTCTCTGCCAAATCCCTTTTCCCAGGAAACATAGGGAAATATCACCGATTTATTTAGAAATAAACGAACGAGACTGTGGTTAAATTGTGCTTTAGAAACCGTGTTTTATTAACCCAGAAAATACGATTTGTGGCCACTAATCTGCATACAGTGGTCGAGAACATTCATATTTCACTAAAAGACGCTCGCTGATCACCGTGACGGTTTTACAAGAGATTAAAATACATTTCTGAAAACGTCCAACTGAATACTTTTTTTTTTTCTCCACAGAGTATTTGTTTCTTTCTTGAATTTGTGTTGAAGTAAGTATACTAGAGGGAAGGCAACTACTCCGGACCTCAATCTCTTGGGTTATTCTTTGCCGACGAATAGTGGGATTGAACGTTACATTACGACTGAACGGGCAAGCATCTTCGGCGAAACGTTTCGATCACACAACCATAGAATTGTCAGTCCTAACCACCAGGCCACGTCCGGCCTACTGAAAAATGTGGTCCAAATACACTTACATGAACGATATTTGACAAAATAAATTTAGATGATTAATAACGTTCAATATGATATCACTTACACGTGTGTACAGGATGATAGAAATCGATTAAGGCCTGAATGTCATCTAAACTAAAATGGAAACCTCGACATTTCCAATGTATCAAAGTGGCCATTTTTATTTAGTAGTAGGAGAACTGGATGGAGAGCTGATTAAGTGCGTGACTGAATAATGGTTCTGCACTTCGGGACCAATGGTTTGTTTGTTTTGAATTTCGCGCAAAGCTACACGAGGGCTATCTGTGCTAACCGTCCCTAATTTAGCAGTGTAAGAGTTGAGGGAAGGCAGCTAGTCATCATCACCCACCGCCAACTCTTGGGCTATTCTTTTACCAACGAATAGTTGGATTGACCATCACATTATAACGCCCCTGTGTGTCTCCTTGCAAGAAGCATTCCTCAGACCTGCTGGTGCTGTCATCTTTCAGCAATTTTCCTTGTACAGGAATAACAGATTGTGTGATGGGTCGACTTCATGGGGGTATGGCACTGCTAGCTGACCACACCCACCATGTTTGTACCACTCACTTCACCCCTAGACGCTATTATCTTCTGGCTCCGTGGGTCTTACCACCACAATGTGTTCTTTTTACCTATCACCAGGAAAATATTATGAACAAGCAGAGCATGATGATGTTATCGAACAGTTGCCATCTCCCTTGTTCATCTTGGGTGATTTTGATTGACACAATTCTCTTTGGAGTAGTGCTGATATTGATGGGAGGAGTCGTTCTGTGGAGCATATGCTCTTGGATCACAATCTCATTCTCTTTAACACTGGTTCATATACATATTTTCACGCAGCTGGTCAGTCTTTTAATGCTATTGATCTATCCATTTGTTCCAACTTCCCCTTGTTTTTTTGGTTTTTTTTAGGATGGACAGTGATCCATGGGGCAGTAAAAATTTTCCAATCAATTCTGAAGGAGATTGGTTACTGTCACTGCCACCTGATTCATGTGCCACGGTGGAAACTAGGACAGGCTGACTGGCCCTCCTTCATCACTCTCTCGGAACTTGATCCTGCTGTTGTTAGTCTTCCCAGATATCCCACTCTTAACAACTACATCATTTTTCAGCAGGCTTGTGCCCATTCCCAACAGGTCCGATGTCAAAGCCAGAAAAAATTTTGGATTAAGTTCATTACCAGCATTTCTTCTACCACCAGTTCCAAGGTTGTTTGGGACAGCATTCACAAAGTCAATGAAAAAGTATGCTTCCAATTCCATTTTGGAACTTGCTGTCCAAAAGCCAGGAAGTGGTCGATATACAGAGTATTGTTGACACCCTTGGGGAGTGCTTTTCTCACCTTTAAAGCACCTCCATATATTCTCCTGCCTTCTTGGCTATAAGTCATGGGCGGAGAGATCACCACTTTCTTTTCAGGCAGATAGTCTCTATGACTATAATCGACCATCTGTGCTGGTGGAACTTAGAATTTCTCTACATCAGTCTGACAGTATGTCAGTTGGACCTGAAGATATTCAGTAGGAGATGCTGCTCCACTTCTATCCTGCCTCTTGCTCTTCTTCTGGTTGTTTTTAACCAGATTCGGCAGGAAGATGATTTTCCAAATACATAGCATGAGTTTATTTTTCTAAGCCTGGGAAGGATCCTAAGATTCCATCTAGTTATTGTCCTATTGCTTATACAAGCCGTCTCTGCAAGATTTTGGAGAGGATGGTTAATGCTCGTCTTTTTTGGTTTGTGAAATCAAACAACCTTCTATCTCCCACCCAATGTGGTTTTAGCAAGCAGTGATCCACCATGCACCACCTGATTCGACTTGAAACATCGATTAGGGAAGTCTTCCTCATGAGGGAGCATCTTGTTTCAATCGTTTTTGATCTTGAGAAGAGTTATGATATTACATAGCAGTTTGGTATTTTACAGGACTTTTATTCCTGTG
>NW_013678846.1:0-993 GCF_000517525.1 Limulus polyphemus | reverse complement strand
AAAAAAGGTATACTGGATTCTATATTTATCATCTACACTTATGAAAAAGTGTACTAGACTTTATATTTATTACCTACACGTGTGAAAGAAGGTATACTGGATTCTATGTTTATCATCTACACTTATGAAAAATTGTACTAGACTTTATATTTATCACCTACATACCTGAAAGAATGTGTGATAATGGACTTCACATTTATAAGCTACACGTGTGAGGCCTAGCATGGCCAGGTAGTTAGAGCGCTCGACTCACAATCTGCAGGTTCGATTCCCCACCCCACCAAACATGCTCACCCTTTCAGCCGTGGGGGCGTTATAATGTTTCGTCAATCCCTCTATTCGTTGGTAAAAGAGTAGCCCAAGAGTTTTCGGTGGGTGGTGATGACCAGCTGCCTTTCATTGCTAAATTAGGGACGGCTAGCGCAGATAGCCCTCGTATAGCTTTGCTCGAAATTCAAAACGTGTACTGGATTTTATCACCTACACGTGTGAAGGAACGTGTAGTGGATTTTATCACCTACACGTGTGAAGGAACGTGTATGGATTTTATCACCTACACGTGTGAAGGAACGTGTACTGGATTTTATCACCTACACGTGTGAAGGAACGTGTACTGGATTTTATCACCTACACGTGTGAAGGAACGTGTAGTGGATTTTATCACCTACACGTGTGAAGGAACGTACATTGGACTAACATCACTGTCTCAAACTATGAAAACCTTGTAATCTCAAAAGCTACTTTATTTATCAGTTTACACAGATATGAAGTATTTAAATAATATCGCCCAATACCATCGAGAGTCGTGTACCACGTGGTTCATTAAACACCATCATAATACATCTTGATATTATACGGTAAGAAGAAAAACAAGTGTTAACGTTTATATAAGTTAACCCTTACTGTTATCAATCGTCAGTTGCCAGAAATGAAAATGGTTTATATAATTATTTCATTTCTGGCAACTGACGATTGATAACAGTAAGGGTTAAC
>NW_013678845.1:9286-10763 GCF_000517525.1 Limulus polyphemus | reverse complement strand
TTAATATATATATATATATATATATATATATATATGTGTATTCAGAGTTAAACAGGAATCTAAATATGGCTGTTGAGAGTTAAACAGTGAGCTATAGATATATCTGTTGATATATAGATATATATATATTCAGAGTTAAACAGGAATCTAAATATGGCTGTTGAGAGTTAAACAGTGGGGTATAAATATATCTGTTGATATATAGATATATATTCAGAGTTAAACTGG
Source organism: Limulus polyphemus (assembly GCF_000517525.1). Taxonomy (NCBI): domain Eukaryota; kingdom Metazoa; phylum Arthropoda; class Merostomata; order Xiphosura; family Limulidae; genus Limulus; species Limulus polyphemus. The sequence continues at coordinate 10,535 of NW_013678845.1, read as the reverse complement.
AATCTAAATATGACTGTTAAGAGTTAAATAGTGGGGTATAAATATATCTGTTGATATATATGTATTCAGAGTTAAACAGGAATCTAAATTGGCTGTTGAGAGTTAAACACTAAAATTTAAGCACTTAAGAGATATATTGCGGCGATAGGATATCAATCATTGTCATGATTAGTACTGGGTGTAATTATTAATTAGTAACTAATATAATTAGATGCTAATTACTAACTAGTTCCTAGCCTACGATTCAGCTGCTAATGTGCTGCCGTCTTCAGGGAATTCGTGACAAGAACTATTTCTGTTTTGTTAGTGGACGAGATTCAATCCTGCGTTGATTTGATGGAAGACTGGTGGGTTATTCACTCGACTGGCCAGTTTCAGTAACCACATCTTTACACAATGGACTGTATAAAAGTAACCACAGGGTTACACTTTGTACGGTATAACAGTAACCACATGGTTAAATATTGTACGGTGTAACAGTAACTAAAGGGTTACACATTGGACGGTACAACAGTAACTACAGGGTTACATATTTGATTGTATAACAATAACCACAGGGTTATATATTGTACGATATAACAGTAACCACGAGGTTAAATATTGTACGGTATAACAGTAACCACATGGTTAAATATTGTACGGTGTAACAGTAACTAAAGGGTTACACATTGGACGGTATAACAGTAACTACAGGGTTACATATTTGATTGTATAACAATAACCACAGGGTTATATATTGTATGGTATAACAGTAACCACATGGTTAAATATTGTACGGTATAACAGTAACCACATGGTTAAATATTGTAGGATATATCATTAACCACAACGTTATATATTGTACGGTATAACAGTAACCACAAGGTTATATATTGTATGGTATAACAGTAACCACATGGTTAAATATTGTACGGTATAACAGTAACCACATGGTTAAATATTGTACGATATAACAGTGACCACATGGTTAAATATTGTACGGTATAACAGTAACCGCGTGGTTAAATATTGTACGGTATAACAGTAACCACATGGTTAAATATTGTACGGTATAACAGTAACCACATGGTTAAATATTGTACGGTATAACAGTAACCAGATGGTTAAATATTGTACGGTATAACAGTGACCACATTGTTAAATATTGTACGGTATAACAGTGACCACATTGTTAAATATTGTACGGTATAACAGTGACCACATTGTTAGATATTGTACGGTTTAACAGTAACCATAACCACAACGTTAT
>NW_013678845.1:6812-8286 GCF_000517525.1 Limulus polyphemus | reverse complement strand
ATATATTGTACAGTAAAACATTAACCACAACGCTCAGTAGGTTCACTAAAGTTCACTGGCGCCTAAGTAATTTGTAGTTGTCATCGTAAGGATATCAAAATGAAACAATTAATAAAACCGAGCTGGGAACACAAAAACTAGCACGAAACGACGTAAGAACTCTACATAAATCTAAAAAAAGTTACACTTAATTAATCTGGGGTCTAAAGTGTTGTTTTTTCTTTATCTATTTGTCTAGACTGTTTCTACCTAATCCTTTTTTCTGGCGCGTGCTAGCGTGTGTGACCAATGAACGTAGTTCTCTCTGACGGAGAAGAAGAGGAATTTAAGGGTCTAGTATTCAGTCAAATCGTAGAGTTGAAAACAGGTATCAATTGTGTCTGTTTTAATCATTCTGTCTCTTACGTGTTGGTAAGGAAAATCCTGTGCTATCTAAACGTTGATACAGTGAAATATAGGATCAGTAATACGAATAAAATACATCTTATCTTGAGAGTCAGATGAGATTTCTTATCTAAACGTTGATACAGTGAAATATAGGATCAGTTATACGAATAAAATACATCTTATCTTAAGAGTCAGCTGAGATTTGTGATCTAAACGTTGATATAGTGAAACATGGGATCAGCTTTACGAATAAAATACATTTTATTTTAAGAATGTATTTTATTCGTAAAGCTGATCCTATATTTCACTGTATCAACGTTTAGATCAGAAATCTCAGCTGACCTTATCTTAAGAGTCAGCTGAGATTTCTGATCTAAACGTTGATACAGTGAAATATAGGATCAGTTATACGAATAAAATACATTTTATCTTAAGAGTCAGCTGAGATTTCTGTGTATCAAATGTTATTTTTATCAAGAACCCTCTATCCAAGTTATACCTGTATGGCACGTGGTGGCTGTGAATAAGTGCTTATATCGGAAATTCAGAATATCAAAGTGAAAGGGCGTTTCTAAGCCTTTTTCCCGTAGTAATTCACTGACAAAATTGTCATTGATTTGAATTTAAGTAGTTTTAAAATTTCGAACATCAGGATGTTCTCGTATAAGCATTTCTTACTACACTCTCTTATAATCGTCCGTAATGGGTTTAGTTAAGTGTAACAAGAAATATCAGTTGTATTACCTTAGAAGGCGTGGCACCACTCACGCAAGTAACAGCTATAATGGAAACGTCTCCTGACGCTGAAGGAGGTCCAGTGTCGATGATCGAAAGTTTAGCTTGAGGAGTTAACAAATGAACAAACATTATAAGGTAATGTACTAAGTAGTCCATTGTTACTAGGAAATGAACAAACATTATAAGATAATGTACTAAGTGGTCCATTGTTACTAGGAAATAAACAAACATTATAAGGTAATGTATTAAGTAGTCCATTGTTACTAGGAAATGAACAAACATTATAAGGTAATGTACTAAGTAGTCCATTGTTACTAGGAAATGAACAAACATTATAAGGTAATGTACT
>NW_013678845.1:3599-5937 GCF_000517525.1 Limulus polyphemus | reverse complement strand
CAACATTTTAAGGTAATGTACTAAGTAGTCCATTGTTACTAGAAAATAAACAAACATTTTAAGGTAATGTACTAAGTAGTCCATTGTTACTAGAAAATAAACAAACATTTTAAGGTAATGTACTAAGTAGTCCATTGTTACTAGAAATAAACAAACATTTTAAGGTAATGTACTAAGTAGTCCATTGTTACTAGGAAATAAACAAACATTATAAGGTAATGTACTATGTAGTCCCATTGTTACTAGAAAATAAACATTTTAAGGTAATGTACTAAGTAGTCCATTATTACTAGGAAATGAACAAACATTATAAGGTAATGTATTAAGTATCTCATTGTCACTAGCAAATGAAAAAAACATTATAAGGTAATGTACTAAGTAGTCCATTGTTACTAGGAAATAAAGAAACATTATAAGGTAATGTAAGTGAACATATTACTACGACATTGTTTAAGTCAAATGTTATATAACCTACAATAACCTATATAACCTACAAGTTTTTTTTTCTTCTGATGATAAGGTTTGTAATTCATTATTTCACAGACAGATAGTCAGAGGTAGGTAGAGCAGACACTAACAAGAGTCTCAGTTGATTGAGCAGAATAAAGCTTTAAAACAATATATATAGCTCTTTTTTTTTAGTGATTGACCACATTATATTTAATTTATTTGTCCTGACTTCACGGATTATTGAGCAGCATGAGTTGTATGTGGGTGCAAGTCCGAAACATAAAAAAAGGAAGGAGGGGGGGGGATGTTTTCTGTCTTTTCCAGGTTGTGAGATAATTTTATTTTCCCTAACTTTTTTAATCTTCTGCCTTTTTCACGTTTTCCAGTTTGTGGACACAGTTTGATTGTTTTCATTCATCATTTCTTGAAATCTTGGTTTACCCTGATTACATCATCTATTGATTCTATTCCAAGTCTGTTTATAAGTTGCGGGGGAGCCCCCCAGTAGCACAGCGGTATGTCTGCGGACTTACAACGCTAGAAACCTGGTTTCGATACTCGTGGTGGACAAAGAACAGATAGCTTATTGTGTAGCTTTGTGCATAAATTCAAACAAACAAACAATAAGTGACGGGAAATTGAAGTTTAATAACAAGGAAAAAAACAACACAAAAACGAAACACCACGGCTATAGCACGTTTCAGAATTTACTAATTCCATTGTCAGCATGTAAGCAGTTAAAAGTATAGCATAAATACACAAGTAGCATTTTACATAAAATACTTATTTGTTTAGATCTATAAATTATGAACATTACATTATGAAAGAAATGGTCACGTTTTAGTAAAGTTTATTTGGTTTGGTTTGAATTTCGCGCAAAGCTACACGAGGGCTATCTGCGCTAGCCGTCCGTAATTTAGTAGTGAAAGACTAGAAGGAAGACAGCTAGTCATCACCACCCATCGCCAACTCTTGGGCCACTCTTTTTACCAACGAATAGTGGGATTGATCGTTACATTATAACGCTCCCTCGGCTCAAAGGACGAGCATGCTTGGTGGGACGGGGATTCGAACCCACGACCCTTAGATTGCGAGTCAAGCGCCCTAACTCCCTGGCCATAAGAAGGTGGGAGAGAAAATTATAAATTAAAATAGCCTCCAGTGGCTCAGCGGTTTCGATATGGGGTTTCGATACCCGTAGTTAGCACAGCACAAACAGCCCATTGGGTAGCTTTGGAATTAACAACAAACAAACAACAACAAAAAACTAAATTAAAGAAAAGATACCTAGACACCTTATTTAACTATTTGGTATTAAAATTTCATTTGCAGTTGATAAACTTGTTGTGGACAAAAACTCATTTGGAGAATCCCGAAGTAAGGAATTTGAAATCGTTTATTGAAACAAGATATTTATTGTTTTCTCAGTACATGCATTTAGGAGAGTCTGGAGTATTTGTGAGTTTTTGACCAGTTATGCTGGATAATCCCATGTGCTCATAGGTTTATATTTGTAAATGGCACATTATTTTTTTCCATTGTGGGTGTATTTACAGTCACCCAAAGTGTTTTAATAAATTACCCACAGGAATGGGGAATTGGTTCTTCACAGATTCTGAATTCTGAAAAAAAAAACACACACACAAAATATGTAGATCTAATTTGTGAATAATAAAGTATAATTTTCTTCTTTAGGCCCTAAAAATAATGTTTTGTTTGCCCGAGAAAGGAGTGACCTAAACATGCGTCTATGGTTGGGGTTCTGGACCCGAAAACTAGTGTTTTGTTTGCCCGAGAAAGGAGTGAGACCAAAACAAGGTGATACTTTGCAGTAACTACTACCTGTATGTTTGTTTGTTTGTAATTAAGCACAAAGCTACACAATTGG
>NW_013678845.1:0-3129 GCF_000517525.1 Limulus polyphemus | reverse complement strand
ATATCTGTTGCTCTGTGTCTGTATCTATACGTTTCGTGTGACACAAAGGTCTATTTATATCTGTTGCTCTGTGTCTGTATCTATACGTTTCGTGTGACACAAAGGTCTATTGATATCTGTTGCTCTGTGTCTGTATCTATACGTTTCGTGTGACACAAAGATCTATTGATATCTGTTGCTCTGTGTCTGTATCTATACGTTTCGTGTGACACAAAGGTCTATTTATATCTGTTGCTCTGTGTCTGTATCTATACGTTTCGTGTGACACAAAGATCTATTTATATCTGTTGCTCTGTGTCTGTATCTATACGTTTCGTGTGACACAAAGATCTATTTATATCCGTTGCTCTGTGTCTGTATCTATACGTTTCGTGTGACACAAAGAACTATTTAATCAGTTTAAGCTGGTTCCAAAAACTGTTTATTTAAAACCGTCTTTTTCAAACTTGAAAGAATAAAACTATCCTAAAAGTGATCCCTTCCTACTCTGAGTGCTACCATTTATCAGAGAAATACCGGGAGATACATTTATACCATAGACTGATCAGGATAGAGTAATCCACTTAACAACCTACTCAGTGAATCAGTTCAGGTGATATATAGGAGACATTGATAAAGATCTGAAGGAGAGGATGATAAGGATATAGGTTTCCTGATCGCTGCACTACAGATTGGTAATTCATAAAATGTAAGCAAATAAAAACCACACGTCTTCTTGTTGTATGGAACTTTAGTGTGGTGTTTGAATGAAACAAGTAAAAACAATGGCTCTTGTGGACTAAGAAATAGATATATTTTTTAATTTATGCGCAATCATTGTGTTGAATGTTATACATACACATAATAAAAATGTGACGTCACAACACAACAAGGTATCTAAGTAAACAGAATCCTGTAGTTTGCGTCGTTAGAAAACACACAAAACTTACTCGTTTCTATCGCTACGATAATGAGTTGTATCACGGTTCACATTTGGGGAGCATAACCCGTGTTGTTCTGAAATAACACATCTTAAATCAGCACAAACCTTTGGAACTCCTCTCACGGGATCTATAGAGATATAATGTTTATCACAAACATGCATTGGGGGATTGATGTGGTCTGTACTAATTCTAAGCTAATTCAAAAATGGTTTGGAAGTTAAATGAAACATTCAAACGATTTCCGTTGTTTGAAAATAATTTTATTTTCATTTTGGACAACTTTAGTAATTCAGGTATTTGATATTCTATTAATCGTCGGATTTGTTCAGCATTATATATTTGATATTCTATTAATCGTCGGATTTGTTCAGCATTATATATTTGATATTCTATTAATCGTCGGATTTGTTCAGCATTATATATTTGATATTCTATTAATCGTCGGATTTGTTCAGCATTATAGACTGTTAAACGCCCGAAATTTTAAGCGCATAACGGCAGTTATGAACTGTAATCTGCAAGAAGCTAATTCTTAAAGAAGTTCGACCTCAGAACGTTTCAGTATAGAAATGTCACTTTCTTCTTTAAAATCATAAACCATGACGTCCCTGTAAATAGTATATTTTCCGGTTCAATGTAGAACAAAGCCGCTCTCGTGTTGTTCCCTCTTAAGCGTACATTATTTCGTTGTACGGATGATCTCCAGAAAGTTCGCCGAGGAATAATGCAGCAGATGTTCCAAGACACCGCGGTTTGAGAGATGGGCAGAGACTCTAGTTGATAGGAGCCACTTGAACGTTGTCGTAATAGACTCGTGTAATTTTCTACCTGTTCTTATACATGCCTTGACAAAAGGTAACTTGACCTTCTCTCTCTCCCTAACCCTGACATTAGCTGCGTTAACCGAGACAGTCTTATGCTGCTGGATGAGCCAAAAGAACATCCGTATGTCATTCTGTCGATCTCCCCATGTGGTATAGGAACTGAGTGGATATGCGGGGGAGATTTTGGTACAAGAAACAGAGCAAGTACAGTTCCAATCCCTGTCATATCACCCCAACCCCCATCTTAACGTAAGTACTTCAGACTAGGAGCTTGAGGGCCTTTTTCTGCTGAAGCTTCTATTTACTTAACAAGGCTCGGCCGAAAACGATTACTCCGGGCAGACTTCTTTAGTCCCTGTCACACCTTAGTTCCTATCACACCACTAGAAAAAAAAGAAAACCGCTCTCACTGACATGTGCTTGAGTTTTAAAGTGAGAAGAATACACAGAGTTCGTTCAACAAACCGCTGACCTGTGGTCTTGTGAAAAACTTCATCAAATACACGTCTGAAGTCTCCAGGCCAGGCCAGTGACGAACTCTGGGTGAAGGACTTCATCTTACAAATTCAACCTGTCCTTCGGTTCAGCTAATGTTTCATGATACTCCAGAGGGTTTAATACCGGAAAGTTTGAGTTATCCTAAACTCCGGTGTTGTAACAAGGACAAGATGTTCTTATCCTCCTACAACTGCATCTTAGTTTACAACTATCTTATAGTTTTTCCCTCTGTTCTATTTATTATAAATAAAGTCGTATTAGGAAAGAAGGGGGAGTGGGAAGTAAAAAGAACGAAAGATGAGTTATTAATTTAAATTATTCTGTCTGTTGGCACACATTATTAATGTGTCGCAAGTCAACACTATATATTATATATTATATGCCTAGCCTTCACTGGAACGTTACCAGATTACTGTTAAATACAGTACGGTTTAAACAGTTTGGTGATATATATTGTATGCCTAGCCTTCATTAGAACGTTACCAGATTACTGTTAAATACAGTACTGTTTAAACAGTTTGGTGATATATATTGTATGCCTATTGGGAAACATCTATTATATGTCCAACCTTCTCGTGACACACATATAGCTAGTGGAGGGGGGGGGGGGGTCCGACCTTTAACATGACCTGACTTCACTGTGATGAATTTCCATTAAATACCTAAAACACTGGAAAGTCTAAAAAAAAGGTTCCCACCAAAGATGCGCCATTTTGCTTGGAATTCTAAATAGAACAGGTACTTCGTACCGGTGAGTACCGGCTGAATTCATTCCTGTTTATATTCCTTCTAACATATTTCTTTACGCCTTGATATGAAAGGAAGATCCCTCGGGCGCGATCGTGAAAAATCGGACATGATACACTCTGAACATATTTCTACGT
>NW_013678844.1:0-8418 GCF_000517525.1 Limulus polyphemus | reverse complement strand
AACAACAGACACTTGATGTTTATTAACATGATACTATAGTAACATGTTAGTTTAGGTACATAACAACAGACACTTGATGTTTATTAACATGATACTATAGTAACATGTTAGTTTAGGTACATAACAACAGACACTTGATGTTTATTAACATGATACTATAGGTAACATGTTAGTTTAGGTACATAACCCGCTGCAGCAATTACAGTCCCTCTTCTCTGGAACTTACCGGTCGTACTTTTTATTAGTAAAGCTAGTCCACCACTTAGGTACATTATGAATCCTAGCCCGTGGTATCCAAGAAACTAAATAATTGACAAATATATAACATTAACTACCTTACAGACAGAGAAAAGATATTGTCTTTACTTTAACGTGTTAATTGTTGTTTAATAATAGGGTCAAAATACCACAGGCATGACACTTTAAAATAGATATTTCAGAGAGCTGGTTGGTAAATTATTTTATATATTTACAAAGATGAGAGAGTCAGTTGTTCGAACATCTCGGGTAAATCTGATGACGAGTGACCCACTTTTTAGAAAATAAAGTTTGGAGATAGCTTGAATGATGTACCTGATGATGACACGATGATGATGGCTGGCCGAAACGTTGTACATTTGTAATAAAGATTCTTTTACTACCCATTCAAATTGTCTCCAAACTTTATCTTCGGTAAATTGTTAATTATATATTTACAAAGATCAGACACGACATACTTACAAAAAGTGTGTTCTGGAAAAGGGGAGATGACGTCATGGACAACAAAGATGTTATCAACATTACCAAGGTGGTTACGAAATATCCAAACGATAAAAGAAGTAGAAAGACGATACTAGGTGGTCCTGCCCAATACTTTCCATTATAATTATTTTCTCCAGCTTTCAAAAGCAAAGACATGCATGTTAGGCCTACCACCTGTGTAAATATCGAATAATCGTTTTAGTGTCCAAGATTACAAAAAAAAATCTGAAGAACTAAACAAGTTTGAAGAAGCATTTATTAGAACATTATGGATAGGTTTTCCTCATTAACTTTTATTATTAGTTATTTGTTTGCTAAACGTCGCGCAAATCTACATAATACTATCTACGTTAGTCTTCCCTAATTCTGAAGCGATAGACTAGACGAGAATCAGTCAGTTAACACGCTTACCGTCAACTCTTGCTGGAACGAGCAGTTAGATATGACCGTCATTCTTATAACGAACCCAAGATGCTCGGCTGATACGTGTTGAAAGGGGTGTTTTATGTCGTGCTGCACGTGAAGAAACGCTGAAAGTGTTTTTTTTTCTGTACTTTCTCTAATAATGGACACGTAGTTTTTTCGACTATTAAGTATTAAATCCTTCATATTTAGACGAAAATTTTTTACCTATTCTTTAAATTTACGTGTATGTACGAAAAGAGATTTAAAACTGTATCTTCTGTTTAGGGATCCTTGTTATGTGTAAAAAAACAACAACAACAAAGTACTATTTAGTGTTAACCCCTTCTTATCTACGAAGCAAATTTTTATGACTCCTTAGACCCCACCCCATATGTAGAAATATTCATATCTAAATATATTTCGTGATAATAAAGATAACTACTGTTAGTCGTTAATATATCTTTAACATATTTTATAAATCGTTTCAGTATATTTTAAGAACTCTTATTAAATGTAGATGGTGCTGTCCTCTATTTTGGTAACTAAAATCAATTAAAATCCTGGCAAAACATTAATTTTTCATTATACAATCTTTATTCGGACTGATATAACGAAAAGGTAAAATATAGATAAAGTAAAAAATTAATGTTACTATAATATCATGTTAATAAACATCAAGTGTCTGTTGTTATGTACCAAAACTAACATGTTAGTATAGTATCATGTTAATAAACATCAAGTGTTTAGAGTTTGTTATGTACCTAAACTAACATGTTACCATAGTATCATGTTAATAAACATCAAGTGTCTGTTGTTATGTACCTAAACTAACATGTTATTATAGTATCATGCTAATAAACATCAAGTGTTTAGAGTTTTAAGTTGACCAATAATTATTTACTTTCATTGTTTAATAATACATTAAGTTGACCAATAATTATTTACTTTCATTGTTTAATAATACAGTAAGTTGACCAATAATTATTTAAACAATATAAGTAAGTAAATAATTATCGGTCAACTTAATGTATTATTAAACAATGTAAATAAATAATTATTGGTCAACTTACTGTATTATTAAACAATACAAGTAAATAATTATTGGTCAACTTACTGTATTATTAAACAATGTAAATAAATAATTATTGGTCAACTTAATATTGTTTAATAATACAGTAAGTTGACCAATAATTATTTACTTACATTGTTTAATAATACATTAAGTTGACCGATAATTATTTACTTTCATTGTTTAATAATACAGTAAGTTGACCAATAATTATTTACACTTTCATTGTTTAATAATACATTAAGTTGACCAATAATTATTTACTTTCAAATTATAATACAGTAAGTTGACCAATAATTATTGAAAGATAATTATTAACTTTCATTGTTTAATAATACAGTAAGTTGACCAATAATTATTTACTTTCATTGTTTAATAATACAGCAAGTTGACCGATAATTATTTACTTACATTGTCTAATAATACAGTTCAAGACATTTTCGGTCGTAATCCCAACACGAACTAATGACACAAAAGATTCTTCATAATTGTAAAAATTATTCAGAATTTTTATACACAATAATATTTAATGAAAATAACTATAAAGAAAAATAGTGTAGGTTATTAAATATTAAACGCGTACATGATATCAGTGTTCAAAACTGCTCAAAACCACGTATTATATATATATATATATATATATATCATACATGTTACTTTACCTGCAGCAGTGCTTGTCCTACACATTTGTATTTTATACTTATATCAAATATATCTGTCACCATCCATAATTTCGAATTCCTAATCAGTCATCATTACTAGCCAGCATACATGTTAACGGTTTGACTGTCACTCATATAACACGCCCAAAGCTTATATAGGGGTGAATATTTTACTTTACTGCACGGATTCGAACCCAGCTCGTCAGCTTCGAAATCCAAAACTCTACAACAGTATTGTATCCATCATTAAGAAGTAAACCACGTCAATATAAAATATTGGAAACTGATTAGCTGATGGATATATACATGAATTTCTTGTGTACTAAATATTGCTATAGGAACCAATATATACTCTAGACGTTAATAAACAATCATATTTGTACACTTTGGTTTTTTTTATAGGTCATGGGGCTGATCAACAGTGGGCTATATCTAGCCCTATTCATCGTTGCTTACAAGAGATACAGATAAGACCATCAAGTGATCGAGCAGCATACTTTCCCCGTACTTGTTATACGTTTCTTCTGATCTTTAATTAAGATATTGTCTGAATCATTTATCACTTCTGTTTCATTTTAATTCTTAGACATTTTCTGAATCCTGTATTAGCAGACATTCGTTGTAATTTTTGATTATATGTGTATTAATTGTACGTCATTAAAAACGTATTTGACAAATGTAAATTGTTTATACAACTAAAGTATTACTACTTGTCTACTGATGTAAAAGATCTAATGTATATTCATTCACTTTATAATAATAGCTAAATACACAATACCGTATAAACAAACGTTGGACTGAAGAGGTCATGTCAAGACTGGTTTACATATAAGTTTGATAACGTTCTGTTGGTTTAGATTTAAACATTCACGGTTATCACTTTGATTGGGTCTAAATTAATGACAACTGACGTCACTAAGAAAAATTTCTAAATTTTTATACAGTCTTAAGGCATATCATTATGTAGCTAGTTGCGACAGCTTTACTGACCTGTGAGTGTGTAGGAGTATCAGCGTATAGCACTACCTGGGAGTGAAATTAAAATATATATTACATACTTGTAACGACTCCTACCTGTCATGATATGTTTATTATTCTATCAACTTCTAATAGTTTTGGAGTTTGATTCAGTAACTTACCAATAGGCTGAGAGTTTAGACCATGGTTGATTCAGTAACTTACCAATAGGTGGAGAGTTTAGACCATGGTTGATTCAGTAACTTACCAATAGGCTGAGAGTTTAGACCATGGTTGATTCAGTAACTTATCAACAGGTGGAGAGTTTTAAAGCATGGTTGATTCAGTAACTTACCAACAGGTGGTTAATTTAGAACATCATGAGAATATTATTGTGTTCAGCAAATAGCAAAAACCATCAAAATATAAACACAAACACATTAGAGATTTTATGTTTTTAGTTTTGTTAATATTAGACATGGAGTCCTTGTAAAAGGAACATAAGCAGGAACCAATTAAACTCCTCCGATTTGTGGTAGTATTTTGATGACGATTTGAAATTATCATCACAAATTTAAACATTTGAAATAAAAATTTTAAATCCTTTTTGGCCAATTTATATACAAAAACTTTGAAGACAGATCAAGTATATTATAGATACATACGGAAATAAAAAAGTAACAGTAAATTTTATAATAATAATATTAGTGGAGTTCAGTCTACATTAGTTTAATAAAGAAAGCTTTATGTAAATAGGTCTTGCTGATACAGGAACAACATACATGATATTTATATACCGAGAAATAAACAAGTAGGGTGCCACATAACGTAAATATTTTGAACCGTAAATTACACTAAGTTTTATTATAAAGTTGAAACAATGAAAACCATATTTAACTTCGTACAAAAATATTTATTGGAAACAATATTTTCTTCTGAAGAATAACCAGCTGAAATTAAAAGCTAAAGATAGATATAATTACACCAGGATAGTACATTTGGTAGAACAAATCACATGTTATTGAATTGAGGTTTTATAGTTTCAAATATGAGATTCATAAACCAATACTGTAAGTTTTAGAGGTGGGCTCTTTATGCTTTTCATACATACAAATACTCTGTTTTGTAAAATATTAATTCCTGAGATTTCTTCATTTTTTTACACAACTCCATAGACAGAAATCCAGAACTTGTAAACTTTTTTTTTAATGTATAAAACTTAAGCCTTTCTCTATTGTTTTTCATAATAGTAAACATTTAAATAGCCTGAAACTGATCTCCAATACTATATCATTGTCCTTCTAGAAAGATTTTTTTTTATAAAAACTACTGAATAATCTATGTTTTAAAAGAAAACTAAACACAAAGATTTCAAACCCAAACTTAACTTCAATTCCACGATCACGAAAAAAAGAAAGCCACAAAAATTTAATCTTAAACCTAACTTTAATTTTATAATCACAATAAACGAAGCCATGAATTTCAAGTATTGATTAGAGACGATGTGTAGTTTTAATAAAAACCTATCTTGTAAATTACTGTGAAACCCTTTTGGTACATCAATAATAAAAAAAAAATTATTAAGAACAAGAAAATACCCATTTGTAAAACAATATCGTGTTAAAAAAAACTACAAAAATATTGATACAATGTTGTTTTTTTTTAATCAATCTTGTTAACCTAGTACAAGCAGAACAGACAAAACATAAGACAATTATTGATTGGCCACAACATAAACGATATATGGAACAAACACAAATAACTTTTAAACAATAATTAATTAATCATCCTATTAAAGCTTTATAAGAATTTATTTCCTCATCACTCAGAAACTCTGAATGTACTTCAAGATGAATAGTCAAGAGTTACAAGGATTCCTTTCAAGTGAGTATTTTAAATAATGTATGACAGCTAGATTCCTTCGGATTTTCAACCAAAACTACTTACTCAAGGGTTATCTGCTCTAACTGTCCCTATTTTTGAATCATTAGACTAGAGGGAATACAGCTAGTCAACAGCAACCACTAACAACTCTTGGGCTACTCTTATGTGACCAAATAGTGAGATTTGACTGTCACTCTTATAACTTGCACATGACTTCAAAATCACAAGTATAGTTATACAGCAACAGAATGTGAACTATGAACTTTCAGATTCACAGTCTGTCACGTTAACCAGTAGCAGAATGTGAACTACGAACTTTCAGATTCGCAGTCCGTCACGTTAACCAGTAGCAGAATGTGAACTATGAACTTTCAGATTTGCAGTCCATCATGTTAACCAGTAGCAGAATGTGAACTATGAACTTTCAGATTTGCAGTCCGTCACATTAACCAGTAGCAGAATGTGAACTATGAACTTTCAGATTTGCAGTCCATCACATTAACCAGTAGCAGAATGTGAACTATGAACTTTCAGATTCACAGTCCGTCACGTTAACCAGTAGCAGAATGTGAACTATGAACTTTCAGATTCACAGTCTGCCACATTAATCAGTAGCAGAATGTGAACTATGAACTTTCAGATTCACAGTCTGCCACATTAATCAGTAGCAGAATGTGAACTATGAACTTTCAGATTCACAGTCTGCCACATTAATCAGTAGCAGAATGTGAACTATGAACTTTCAGATTCACAGTCTGCTACATTAACCAGTAGGCAATGATCAGCTCAACAACTAGATGAACTAGTAGAAAAAAAAAAAATACACAGTTACAACCCAAAACTTATTAATGCTGAAGAGCCCACCACTACAACTGTCCACTGTGAAAATAAGAATATTAATTCCCTGTAACACTTGAGGTCGTGATCACGAAGAACACTTTAAAAAATACAATTATGCATTATACATCACATTCAGTTTGCTAGATAGATATTTGATACGTAATCAATTTGAGAAATAAGGAAAAAGAAAAACTGATTTTCCAATTATGCATTACATCACAATCTCTTTACTACACAGATACTTGAAGTGTAATTAAACTGCAGTTATGCATTACATCACAATCTCTTTACTACACAGATACTTGAAGTGTAATTAAACTGCAGTTATGCATTACATCACAATCTCTTTACTACACAGATATTTGAAGTGTAATTAAACTGCAGTTATGCATTACATCACAATCTCTTTACTACACAGATATTTGAAGTGTAATTAAACTGCAGTTATGCATTACATCACAATCTCTTTACTACACAGATATTTGAAGTGTAATTAAACTGAGAGTAAAAAAAAGTAAAAACAATTTTTTCCAAAATCTTTAAGATTACAGAAACAAATGTTTCAAACTTTAAAAAAATTTGGAACTGAAAGAATTTTACTTTCATTACATGAAGCTGGTTACACATTTCAGACTTAGATCCAATGAATAACAGTTGCCCATAGCTTGAACTGATTTTAAAGTCCACAGAAGACAGTGTAGTCGTTGTTCAAGTAGACAGAGTGGAATGAAACACCATATAATCAGTTAATCAGACAGATTAACTGCCAATCTTGTCTTTTAAATAAGACGAAAGTAAATACATACACTGTTTTTCTGCAATTATAGCATATGGACATTGTAAGAAAAAATGCATTCACAACATTTTAATTGACAAAAAAAAAAACCTTTGCAAAAATTTCTCATCACTGATTTCAATCACCTTTAAAGACAGACATTTCTATATGAAAAATATATATATATATCTAGTACAAAAACATTTACAACTCATGATTGCTCACATTCTTCCTTTGTTATACACAGAATACAATACTCTTTAAAGAATCACGTGTTGGCTACACCAAATTAGAAGCGTACTGAAGCGGTTGAGAATGTATACCAATACCATTCATATCACTAAGATTATAGTAACCAAAACTTAACGGCTGCACCCACTCTTTATTTAAATAGGTTTTGTACCATTACTCGTACTAACTTATTCTTCTGATTTACTCTCTATGGCTAGTAATAGACAACCAAAACACTACACGTAATTTACAGATCATAAGCCTAGTCTTATTTTTCAACTTGTCTGGAGTTACTGATGAAGGGAAGAATTTTCTGTAACCAGGCTAACCAAACAAATTTTGAGCTGAAGTTTTTCTTCTAATGGAAACAATTATAACAGACTGAATTGTTCAAAAATTAAAATAAATAACCAAAGTAAAATGATACACCAACAGTTATTGTTGAAAAAACAAACTACCATTACATAAATAATACCTGTTACAATACAGAGATATAATGAAGATTGAATGTATTTTTCTACTGCTTAACTCCATACCTCTGAACAATAATCCACTTTGTTTTTATCATATCAAGTAAGGAACTTCCAGATTTAACTCAAGTAACCATAGCTATGAATCCCCCTCCCCTTTATTACTCATAACTTAAAATTAAGCTTTTAAAGGCAAGATTTGGTGTGGTATGTGTCAAATCACAGATGGCATTAGTTACTGTTATCTGATTTTAAAACAAAAAATTATGAATAAAAAAGTCATATACACGCACACAGAAAAAATCAAATACACAATTCAGATATAAAAACATAGAAAATCAGCATCAAATGATCAATGGATAATGAAAATAGTAGGCTAAGTAA
>NW_013678843.1:6021-9632 GCF_000517525.1 Limulus polyphemus | reverse complement strand
ACTTATTTTATATTTAGAAAGTGTTGGACTATCGAAGTAGGTCAACCCCATGTACTTTGTTTTTTGAAATTGTTGGACTATCGAAGTCTGTCTACACCACGTACTTTGTTTTTTGAAAGTGTTGAACTATCGAAGTAGGTCCACACCATGTACTTTGTTTTTTTGAAATTGTTGGACTATCGAAGTAGGTCTACAACACTTATTTTATATTTAGAAAGTGTTGGACTATCGAAGTAGGTCTACACCACGTAATTTGTTTTTTGAAAGTGTTGAACTATCGAAGTAGATTTATACCACGTATTTTTTTAGAAAGAGTAGGAATATCGAGGTAGGTCTACACCATGTACTTTGTTTTTGAAAGTGTTAGAATATCGAAGGAGGTTTACACTATTTACTTTCTTTTTAAAAAGTGTTAAACTATCGAAGTAGGTCTAAACCACGTACTTTTGGTACGTGGTTTAGACCTACTTCGATAGTCCAACAATTTCAAAAAACAAAGTACATGGTGTTGACCTACTTCGATAGTCCAACACTTTCTAAATATAAAATAAGTGTTGTAGACCTACTTCGATAGTCCAACAATTTCAAAAAAACAAAGTACATGGTGTGGACCTACTTCGATAGTTCAACACTTTCAAAAAACAAAGTACGTGGTATAGACAGATTTTTATAATCAAACACCTTCAAAATACAACATACGTGGTGTAGACCTACTTCTATAGTCCAACAATTTCAAAAACCAGAGTACGTGGTTTAACAGTTTCGAAAAACAAAGTACTTGGAGTATACTTAATTCGATAGTCCAACACTTTCAATAAGAAATTACGTGGTGTAGACATACTTCGTTAGTACAAAACTTTCAAAAAACAAAATACGCGGTTTAGAGGTACTTCGATAGTTCAACACTTTCAAAAAACAAAGAACGGGTTGTAGACCTACTTCGATAAACGAACAGTTTTAAAAACAAAGTACATGGTGTAGACCTACTTCTATAGTTCAAAACTTTCAAAAAACAATATAAGTACGCAGTAACAAAAAATAGTCCGGACAGCTGTCTTCCACCGTCTCGATACGAGAGTGTTAGAATGTTTTTTCTAAACTTATATTTACGGTACGTTTTAGAAAATTCTAAGTAAGATACCTACGAAATGTTCAAAAGCAGATCACAATACACGATGTATCCTTACTGTTTCAAAAACGCGTCTGTTTATTTTAATTAGATATTAGCTTAACATAAACACAGCTGTATGTTTTATTTGGATATTAGCTTACCATATGCCTAGGCATTATATTTAATTGTGAATTGCATGAGCTTTTATGTTTTTGGTATATGACTTTGTAGGAAGATATTACAGTTCTGAAGAAAAATGTTTGATTTTGTTTTGAATTTCACACACAGCTACAAAAGAGGTTACTGCGCTAGCCATCCCAATTTAGTAGTGACAGACTAGAGGGCAGATAGCTAATCAATACCACCCATCGCCAACTCTTGAGATACTCCTTTACCAACGAATAATGGGATTGACAGTAATATTGTAACGCCCCCACAATTGAAAGGGCGAGCATTTCGGTGACAAGGATTCGAACCCGAAGCCACTAAGCCATGTCAGGCCAAAGAAATCGAATCAATCGTATTAATTCATTAAAATTGTTTCTATTTGATTTGAGATTGGGCTGATAAAAATAAATATTTTGTGAACATTATTCACTGGTAATCTAAGTACGTTTACGTTGATATAGTCCAACACTTTCAAAAAAACAAAGTACGTGGTGTAGACCTACTTCAATGATCCAACACTTTCAAAATCTAAGTACGTGGTGTAGAATTGATTATTGGAGTGCTGAACATAAAAATAATGCTGTTTAGAGTCAAACATCAGTGTTACAAGAAGAAGAAGAAAAACAAGACAACATCTTCTTCGATCTTAACCACACGAAGGTAAGTTTCCATTGGCTAACACAAGAACTGGACAATTACACCACTTTGACCGCTTTAAGACCAGACAAACAGCATTGTGGTTGGAAAATATAACGAAGAACACACTAATAGGTCGATTAGAATTATGTCTATAATGATAATACTTACCTTAAATAATGCTTTCCACATAGATGAAAGGATAGAAACTTTATCTTTAGTGAGGAAATGTTTTGTCACTGTCTGTTCGAGATAATTTCTAAATGAAAATATGCATTTAGGTGATTTATATTTATTGAACCTCTAAAGGGACATAATGAAAATATGTGTATACGTAGATAATATTTCCTATGCAACTGATACTATCTCGTAGACGATATTTCTTGCTTTGACACCGTATGATCAGAATGGGTAAAATAGCCCGCTAGTTGCAACAGAATACCATCATAGAATATTAAATAAAACTTTAAATACTACATGAAAAACTTCAGGCTGTTCCACAAGACTGTCAAAATACTGTAATAATATTTTCTAGTTCTGGCACTTTATACTGAGAACAAAATATTTTGTTGGGCAGCACAACGTTTTGGGGTAAGATTGAAGATGTGGAACTTGAATAAGTATCTTGTTCAGGACAAATAAATTGACATACATTTTTTAACCAAAAGTTCGAAAACCAGGGATTCTATATGTGTAATAGCTCCATATAACGTACTTCATTGATTGTGTAATGAAATTAATTCTATTAGATGTCAGTTTAAATAAGACACGTGCAACAATGGGTTCTTAACTTAAGGAAATCGCAGTCTTTTTAGCTTTTAGTTTTCCTTCATTCAATGTGGCCCGCAAGTACAGATAAAAATTGCTATCTGGCCCGCGCCCTGGGCGAAGTTGTATTTCTCAGTAGAACGAACCAAAGAAATAAATGTTCTTAAGTTATTTTATGCTAAGGCTACGTGTATTTTGTTCGAAGAAAATACAATGAATACATTCTCATTTTGTACAACTATGACTTTGATTTGAAATTATAGTTATTTTGTAAAATGTACATATATATAAAACAAGCTCCATATTTAAAACCTTTAAACCAGGCATGGGTTGAGGACCGTTATTCAGTGTAACTATTAAATATTGTAGAGGGAATCAAAGAATAGAGTGTGCTTCTAAGTCATTCACGAATGTTTTCTTCTTTTCACCGAAATTACACAGTTTGTGAACAAAATAGAACAATTCACAAGAAAGCAAGAAAAAAATACATAGTGTGGAATAGGGAATGTTCAGTTTCATAATTATGACTTCTATAGTATGGATAAAGGTACGTTGAGTCTTGTAATTATGGATTCTACACTATGGAATAAGGAATGTTGAGTCTTGTAATTATGGATTCTACACTATGGAATAAGGAATGTTGAGTCTGGTAATTATGGATTCTACACTACGGAATAAGGAATGTTGAGTCTAGTACTATTGGATTCTACACTATGGAATAAGGAATGTTGAGTCTTGTAATTATGGATTCTACACTATGGAATAAGGAATGTTGAGTCTTGTACTATTGGATTCTACACTATGGAATAAGGAATGTTGAGTCTTGTAATTATGGATTCTACACTATGGAATAAGGAATGTTGAGTCTAGTACTATTGGATTCTACACTATGGAATAAGGAATGTTGAGTCTTGTAATTATGGTTTAG
>NW_013678843.1:2330-5239 GCF_000517525.1 Limulus polyphemus | reverse complement strand
ATTTTTTTGTAGAAAGGGTTGGACTATCGAAGTGTGTCTACACCACGTATTTTTTTGTAGAAAGGGTTGCAATATCGAAGTATGTCTACACCACGTATTTGTTTTTGTAGAAGGTGTTGGAATATCGAAGTATGTCTACACCCTGAACTTTGTCTTTTGAATGTGTTAGACATTCGAAGTAGGTCAACACCACGTACTTTTCAGACCTACTTCGATATTCCAACACTTTCTACAAACAAAACGCGTTGTGTAGACATACTTCGACAGTTCAACAAATTCAAAAACAAAGTAAATTGTGTAAACCTGTTTCGATAGTTCAAAAAAGGTATAAACCTACTTCGATAGTACAACAATTTCAAAAACAAAGAACATGGTGTAAATCTACTTCGATAGTTCAACGCTTTCAAAAACAAATTACGTGGTGTAGAACTATTTCAATATTCCAACACTTTAAAAAAAGGATGTGGTTTAGACCTATTTCGATAATCCAACTCTTTCAAAAAACAAAGTATTGTGTAGTAATACTCTAGTAGTCCAAAAGTCTCAACAAAGAAAGTACATCGTGTAGACCTACTTCGATAGTCCAACACTTTAAAAAACAAAGCATGTGGTGTAGAACTACTTCGATATTCCAACAATTTAAAAAATAAAGTACGTGGTTTAGACCTATTTCGGTAATCCAAAACTTTCAAAGTAGACCTACATCGATGGTTCAACACTTTTAAAAACAAAGTTTGTGGTTTTGACCCATTTTGATGATTAAACACCTTCAAAATACAAAATACGTGTTGTCGATCTACTTCGATAGTCCAACAATTTCAAAATCCAGAGTACATGGTGTAGAATTACTTCGAGAGTTCAACACTTTCAAAAACAAAGTACGTGGTTTACACCTACTTCGATAGTTCAACACTTTCTAAAAAGAAAGTACATAGTATAGACCTACTTCGATATTCCAACAATTTCAAAAAACAAAGTACTTGGTGTATTCCTACTTTGATAGTCCAACACTTTATAGACAAAGTACGTGGTGTAGACCTACTTTGACAGTTCGACAAATTAAAAAAACAAAGTAAATGGTGTAGACCTGTTTCGATAGTTCAACACTTTCAAAAAACAAAGTACGTGGTGTAGACCTACTTCGACAATCTAACACTTTCAAAAATCGAAGTACATGGTGAAGACGTACTTCGATAGTCTAACAATTTCAAAAAAAAATACGTGGTGTTGAACTACTTTGATAGAACAACACTTTCAACAAAAAAATACATGTTCTAGACATACTTCGATATTCCAACACTTTCTAGAAACAAATTACCTGGTGTAGAATTACTTCGATAGTCCAACACTTTCTAAAAACAAAATACGTGATGTTGACCTACTTCGATAGTCCAAAACTTTCCAAAATTAAACACGTGTTGAAGACCTACTTCGATAGTTCAACACTTTTAAAAAACAAATTTTGTAGTGTTAACCCATTTTTATAATTAAACACTTTCAAAATACAAAATAAGTGGTGTAGACCTACTTTGATATTCCAAAACATTAAGAACAAAGTACATGGTATAGACATACTTCGATTGTCCAACACTTTAAAAAAACAATGTACATGGTGTAGACGTACTTCAATAGCTCAACACTTTCAAAAAATAGTATGTGGTGTTGACGTACTTTGATAGTCCAACACATTCAAAAACAATGAACATGGTGAAGACCTACATCGATATTCCAACACCTTCTAGATACAAAATACCTGGTGTAAAATTACTTCGATAGTCCAATACTTTCAACAAACAAAGTACGTGGTGACGTATTTTTTTTAGAAAGAGTAGGACTATCGAGGTAGGTCTACACCATGTACTTTGTTTCTGAAAGAGTTGGATGTAGGTCTAAACAACATACTTTGTCTTTTGAAAGTGTTAGAATATCGAAGGAGGTTTACACTATGTACTTTCTTTTTAAAAAGTGTTAAACTATCGAAGTAGGTCTAAACCACGTACTTTGTTTTTTGAAAGTTTTGAACTATAGAAGTAGGTCTACACCATGTGCTTTGTTTTTAAAACTGTTCGTTTATCGAAGTAGGTCTACAACCCGTTCTTTGTTTTTTGAAAGTGTTGAACTATCGAAGTACCTCTAAACCACGTATTTTGTTTTTTGAAAGTTTTGTACTAACGAAGTATGTCTACACCACGTAATTTCTTATTGAAAGTGTTGGACTATCGAATTAAGTATACTCCAAGTACTTTGTTTTTCGAAACCGTTAAACCACGTACTCTGGTTTTTGAAATTGTTGGACTATAGAAGTAGGTCTACAACACGTATGTTGTATTTTAAAGGTGTTTGATTATAAAAATCTGTCTACACCACGTACTTTGTTTTTGAAAGTGTTGAACTATCGAAGTAGGTCCACACCATGTACTTTGTTTTTTGAAATTGTTGGACTATCGAAGTAGGTCTACAACACGTATTTTATATTTAGAAAGTGCTGGACTATCGAAGTAGGTCAACACCATGTACTTTGTTTTTTGAAATTGTTGGACTATCGAAGTAGGTCTACACCACGTACTGTGTTATTTGAAAGTATTGGTCTATCGAAGTAGGTCTACACCACGTGCTGTGTTGTTGGAGCGTGTTGGAATATCGAAGTTGGTCTACACCACGTACTGTGTTATTTGAAAGTATTGGTCTATCGAAGTAGGTCTACACCACGTGCTGTGTTGTTGGAGCGTGTTGGAATATCGAAGTTGGTCTACACCACGTACTGTGTTGTTTGAAAGTATTGGTCTATCGAAGTAGGTCTACACCACGTGCTGTGTTGTTGGAGCGTGTTGGAATATCGAAGTTGGTCTACACCACGTACTGTGTTGTTTGAAAGTATTGGTCTATCGAAGTAGGTCTACACCACGTGC
>NW_013678843.1:0-1898 GCF_000517525.1 Limulus polyphemus | reverse complement strand
ACACAGTACGTGGTGTAGACCAACTTCGATATTCCAACACGCTCCAACAACACAGCACGTGGTGTAGACCTACTTCGATAGACCAATACTTTCAAACAACACAGTACGTGGTGTAGACCAACTTCGATATTCCAACACGCTCCAACAACACAGCACGTGGTGTAGACCTACTTCGATAGACCAATACTTTCAAACAACACAGTACGTGGTGTAGACCAACTTCGATATTCCAACACGCTCCAACAACACAGCACGTGGTGTAGACCTACTTCGATAGACCAATACTTTCAAATAACACAGTACGTGGTGTAGACCTACTTCAACAGTTCAACAAATTCAAAAACAAAGTAAATGGTGTGAACCTGTTTCGAAAGTTCAACACTTTCTAGAAACAAAGTACGTTGTGTAAAATTACTTCGATAGTCCAACACTTTCTAAAAACAAAATACGTGATGTTGACTTACTTCGACAGTCCAACACTTTCTAAAAACAAAATACGTGATGTTGACTTACTTCGACAGTCTAACACTTTCAAATATCCAAGTACGTGGATAGATGTACTTCACTAGTCCAACAATTTCAAAACAAAATACGTAGTTTTGACCTACTTCGTTAGTCCCACACTTTCAAAAAACAAAGTACATGGTGTAGACGTTCTTCTATAGTTCAACACTTTCAAAAAACAAAGTGCGTGGTGTTGTTTTTTTAATACTCCAACACATTCAAAAAACAAATTACGTGGTGTAGACCTACTTCAACAGTCTAACACTTTCAAAAATCAAAGTTCATAGTGTAGATGTACTTCGATAGTCCAACACTTTCAAAAAATAAAATACGTGTTGTAGACCTACTTCGATATTCCAACACTTTCAAAAAACAAAGTACATGGTGTAAACCTATTTCGATAGTTCAACTTTTTTAAAAAGAAATTTTGTGGTGTTGACCCATTTTGATAATTAAACACTTTCAAAGTAGAAAATAAGTGTTGTAGACCTACTTCGATAGTACAAAACATTAAAAAAAGTACTTGGTGTATACCTACTTCGATGGTACAAACCATTAAAAAAAGTACTTCGTGTATACCTACTTCGATAGTCCAACACTTTCTAAAAACAAAATACGTGATGCTAACTTACATCGATATTCCAACACTTTCAAAAACAAAATACATGGTGTAGACCTACTTGGTTAGTCCGACACTTTCAAAAAACAAAGTACATGGTATAAATCTACTTCGATAGCCCATAGTTTCAAAAACAAAGTACATGGTGTAGACGTACTTATATAGGTAAACACTTTCAAAAAACAAAGTACATGGTGTAGACCTACTTGGATAGTTCAACACTTTCAAAGAACAAAGTACGTGGTTTAGACCTACTTCGATAGTTCAACATTTTCTAAAAACAAAGTGCATGTTGTAGATCAACTTCGATAGTCCAAGACTTTCAAATAACAAAGTACGTGTTTTACACCTAGTTCAATAGTACAACACTTTCAAAAACCAGTTTACGTGGTGTAGATCTAGTTTGATATTCCAACGCTTTCTAAAAAATATACGTGTTGTAGACCAACTTCGATAGTCCGACACTTTCTAAAAAAAAATACGTGATGTTAACCTACTTCGATAGTCCAAAACTTTTTAAAATTAAACACGTGTCGAAGACCTACTTCGATAGTTCAACACTTTTAAAAAACAAATTTTGTAGTGTTAACCCATTTTTATAATTAAACACTTTCAAAATACAAAATAAGTGGTGTAGACCTACTT
Organism: Limulus polyphemus; assembly: GCF_000517525.1. Classification (NCBI taxonomy): domain Eukaryota; kingdom Metazoa; phylum Arthropoda; class Merostomata; order Xiphosura; family Limulidae; genus Limulus; species Limulus polyphemus. Next base: position 130 of record NW_013678843.1, on the reverse strand, counting down.
TGATATTCCAAAACATTAAGAACAAAGTACGTGATATAGACATACTTCGATATTCCAACACTTTCTACAAAAAAAAACAAAAAACAAACGTGGTGTAGACATACTTCGACAGTTCACCAAATTCAAAAAA
>NW_013678842.1:3031-9105 GCF_000517525.1 Limulus polyphemus | reverse complement strand
AAGCACGATAAAACACATTGACTATTGATATATTTCTCATTACTGTAACGTACGGTCGTCTAAGAACTTGTTACGTTTTTGGATTATGTTTTGTTGTGGCTTACATTACCAACAATTGTATACTAATGCGAAAAATTTTTATAGTTTGAACACAGTCATGGTTCAGGTGGAAGAAACCTTCATTACTGTCTGCGAGAGAGACTTTAATGAAGTCTTTCCGGAAATTAATAATTGTTCTTTGTGTTTTTTGTGCCAATCTTTAAGTCCTTAGACCCGCTCTAATAATACCCAACTCTATTCGCAACGTAATCAAAAACGATTTATAAAGAACACAAACTAAGACTTCATTACGAACAGTTGTTTTCGTCAATTTTATAAACCAGAGTTCTTGTTTTCTTCATCCTTTTTAAAATACAAATCTATCAAGGTTCAAGTTAGCGGACTAACTAGTTTATTTTCATTGGACAGTTTTTTTTTTATATTTCTTTAAAATATATAACATAACGAAAGTAGTTGAAGTAGGCACGGGGCATTCCTGAAAACAGTTCTTGTGAAATTCTATACCAACATTTTAATTGCAGTCTGCCGTTGTATGAAATAACAAATTAACCTTCGCTGAAGAGAAATGAAACGTTGACTCTGCAGGTGATTGGACGTTTCGTTTCGATCGTTTTTAACCACGCGCTAAAGAAGACACCTCACAGGAAAACTGTGTATTAAGTTTCAATATGTAAACAAGGTCTAATAATGTGAAAAAATTTGTAGAACTGAAGCCGGACGACTATTTATGGTCAACTTCAGAGATCTAAACGTTCACTTGAATCACAAAAAAAAATCGTGATGAAAACTTCAAATGTTTCTTCTACGTTCATCATTACAGAGAAGTGTTATAAAGAAATTAACACCTTAAACGTGTATGGGCTAAACAATTACGTCAGAACACGTGCGCCTAACTTTGCTAAAAGTAGGGAGGGGGCCAAGGGTGAAAAAGAACTGGCGAGCGAAATAATTTTATGCTAAAAATTATTCAAAGTGAGGTGCCACGTGCCCCTTCTGTCCTCCTAGTTAGACGTTTGTGACAATTGAGATATCGTTAGGATTCATGCATAGCTGTCCCTATTTTTGAAATACTGACCAGAAAGGAAGGAAGCCAATGGGCAGCATTTGACCCCAAATGGGTTTTGTCATTTGACCCCACATGGGTGTTTTCCGGCTCTTTAAACCAAATAACGAAACTGACTCTCACTTTTATAACATGTTCATAGCTGAAAGTGCGAAGCATGCTTAGCTGTATACGTCTTGAACCTCGGACCTTTCTTCCCACAGTCCGACATGCTAGTCATAACCTCTAGGTCACGACCTGTCCAAAGTATCTTTAAAGAATGAAATAAGAGTTATCATGAACTTTAATTAAACGTAAGTTAACTATATATATATATATAGTAACTAGTGAATTGATGAAGACAATGCTATATAACCAACTGACTATAAATGATTAATAAAATATTAAACTTAAGTCTAGATACTTTTAATGTTAACAATACTGTCTGCCATAATCTCAGGAATATCAACATGTTAAACCAATTTATAAATGTAATATTATGTCAAAGAAGAAGAATGAAAGATATATCTAATAATATTTCCTAAATCAAGGAGCTTGACAAAAAGTTAGTTATTTGACTTCCTTAAACATAATTATTTCCCGAAAAGTGGGCCGAAGAACCTCCTGAAGGGGTCACCTGGTCCATTCCCACCACTCTACAGTAATGTGTTGTCTCTCAGTGAATCAGTGGACGCTAAAATTACGTCACACGTGAGAGCTTAATGTTGCAATTTGTACTGTCGTGACGTTAGTAAAACGTGCGCATGCCATGAATCACGAGAAGAATTATGCACTCTGTAGGCTACAACACAGCATGATATATGAACTTGAAAAGCAAAAAAAAAAATAATTTGTCACTCCTAATTTTGATTTTATTTACTCTTGAAACAGAACAATTTCGGAGACCCTTATTAACGATACACGAGTCTAGCCGCTAAAACAGACGATTCGAAGATAACGCCCTCTAAGGGTTTAAATTGTGTACTTCATGTTGTTTCTTGTTTTTCTAGAAGGTAAATTGCGATAAATAAACTGATACTGTTTGTTTGTTTGTAAGTAAGCACAAAACTACACAATGGGCTATCTGTGCTCTGCCCGCCACGGGTATCGAAACCCGGATTTTAGCGTTCTAAGTCCAAAGACATACCGCTGTGCCACTGGGGGACGAACTGTTACTCTTGTACTGCACGAGGAAATACTAGAAGTATTGGTTTCAGTGAAAACATGAAGATAAAAAAAGAAAGACAGATTGATTTGGAAGTTTATCGCTGTGTTTTCGTTTAGTTTGGTTTCCTTGCGTTGTGGTCGCTCAAGGATGGTTGATGGTTGTACAAAGAAGGATGAGCTATCCACGTCTATTTTGATGGTTCCTTTGTGGTCCATCAAATTCTTCTAATTACATTCAAGTCCTTCGGTGGATCAGCGGCAAATTTATAGACTTACAACGCAAGGATCCGGGGTTCGATTCCTGCGATGGACAGGGTGTAGATAGCCTACTATGTAGCTTTGCACTAAGAAAAAAAACCAGTCATAAATACGTTCAAATTGTGTAACATATTCACGCGAACAAAACAAGAACGGAAATCAGTTCAGTTTTACACATCTCTTAGTCAGTTTTAAAAGAAGCACAGGTTTTTTTGTTAATTAACATTTCCACCATCTATAGAAACTTACTTATGAAGAGTGTTAAACGATATGGATACAGAGTGTTTACCATGGGAGATAATCAAGTAAGCGTTAAAGAAAATGAAAACCTTGTTTCGGGAGTGTACTAGTTGGATACCATTGAAATGTGAAAGCTGCATCGAGCATGTGCTTAAAGTTTCACTTCTTGTGACGTCACAGACATTTCATATTGACCCTGAAGTAAAAACGTTTCTCGTGTTTCGATAAGAAAGAAAATTGATTGGAAAGATGTTTTTGTTTTTTTTTCCTTCATAAGAAAATGGCCAACAAGAGCACGTGGTTCCCAATGTTCGCGCCATCTGTTCCTTTAAACGTTTTCACAAAGTTCCTATTTCTTATGCTATTCGGCGAGTTAAGTACACGCCAGAATGATTTGTTTTCGTGACGATGTTACCACTCGTTATATTAAAGATCGTGATCAAAATACAGGAAGCCAGCTATGCACATGACACAAGGCACGTAAGCATTTCAGATTAAAAACAGGGCGGAAAGACGTTCTTATATATTTCATCCTAACAGAATTTATTATGTTTTCAAAGAACCACATATTTCTTTGATGCCATATGTGCATGCTGGTTATAATTATCACGATGTGTCTGGTCAAAGCGATGTAAAGATCCTATTTGGATATAGGTAGATGCAAAACAGTGTGTATGTGAGTGTGACCGTATAAAATCAAACTCCAACGTCGTGTTTAAGATAAACTAAAACACACACACACGTGCATAATGTTACTATATATATACACATACAATCTTCTTACACGTGTGTGTATGTTTTAGTTTATCTTAAACACGACGTTGGAGTTTGTTTGTTTTATACATTCCTTCACTATATATCATCAGCCTTGATCTCTTAGAGATTTAGATGTGATAAAAAGGCACGGTAATCTAAAACAAACACACACCCAGATCAAGTGAAGCTTTGCTGGAACATCAGTGTTATTTGCAAACATGACAATAGTAGTATACAAACAAAGCCATCTACAGTCCACACAACTCCGTGATTAAAGACAGATCTTCTTGCCAGTTCTAACACCAACTATTTCTATTTGTAGAGATCTTTTCCAACACACGGAAAGCAATAATTTCATTATACTCTGTTTTAGACCTGATCTAATCGTTTTATGATCTAATAACTTAATGCATTGTTAATATAAAAAACTTGAAACAAGAAACATTTTCAAACAGCCCCCTTGTTTTCCAAGTTTACTATCATTTGAGGACAAAACATCCTCGCTTCCCACCCCCACACATACACACTGTATCTTAGTAAGCTTGATTCGTGGTTCGATCTCTGCAATGAACACAGTGCATATAGATTATTCTTCAGCTAGAAACTCCCACTCTCTAGCTTCTTCCATTCATTTAATGGAGTAAACTTGTAACAGAAAGAGATCAGTTCATGCTTACACATACACACTGTATCTTAGTAAGCTTGATTCGTGGTTCGATCTCTGCAATGAACACAGTGCATATAGATTATTCTTCAGCTAGAAACAAACACTCTCTAGCTTCTTCCATTCATTTAATGGAGTAAACTTGTAACAGAAAGAGATCAGTTCATGCTTCCATCTTTTTCGGAGTTCGTCTTAATCATTTAGTTCTGTTTTTTTATCTAACTACAGAATGTTACATTTCTGTGATCTATTCATGTAACACAATTCAATTAAAACGTATTTAAATTAGTATGAGTTTGTTCGTGTGTTGTTGAATACAAAATTAATGAATGGCCTATTTTTGCTATGCACAGGTATCGAAACCCCGTTTTTAGCGTTATAAGACTTACCGCTGAGCCATAACTATGGACGTTTCGATGATTATAATAAATTAATATCACATTATCATATAAAAATGTGAATACCTTATATATAATTATAAAAAAATAATGAGCTATTAGTGCTGATTGATTGAGGGGTTAATGAAATATAGCGTTTGATAACATCGTAGTTTCAAGTAAAGCAATGTAGTCTTTCTATGTACGATGCTGCCATCTATTGTTTAAAACAGAAACTGAAGAAAATAATTTGCACATAAATATTTATAGGTAAACATCACATAACGAATGGTTTCGGCTCAAAACGTTGTTGAATAAACCACCTTCCGTATTAACATCTTTTCTTAGTGTTACCATTTTCACAGCGCCATCTAGTAGCTAATTTTGAGATTGATATTAATAAATTCAAAGAATTTATGTAAGCAACTCTCAATTTGTAGATGATAATTGCTTCAAGAAAGATTTGATTTCACGACACTTTCATTTTAATATTTAAAAATAAAACAACAACAAAAGAATGTTAAAGACGGTAGGTAGATCTAAGTCTGGATCTTGTCATAGTTTTTTCTTGAATTCTCAATCTTATAAAGTATTACAGATTGAAGGCCTAAAGATGGCGAAATACTAGAAACCAACATTTTGTATTTATGGCAAACCACTTAGACAATCTGCCATCGTCCCTATTTTCAAACAACAACCAGACAGCAAATAAGCATCTGCCGTTGTCCCTATTTTCAAACTACCAACCAGACAGCGAATAAGCAACACCCTACCACCTGCCATCCCCGCTAATGGTTTCACTGTTACTCTTACAAAGACCGGTGAATATTTTGTGTTGTAGTACGGATTCGAAATCCAGAACTCAACCAACCCGTACCCTTGTAATAACATTCCCCTTGTTCCTTTTAATTTCACCATTGCGGATTTCAACTATAAAAAATGTGCTATTTTTACACACTTCTGGTCTCAACTCCGTTATAAACAAATTAAAACTCAGGAGTGTGTAAAAACAAACAAACAAAAAGAAACGTCTAATGAGGTTTTTGTTACAAGTACTAGACCTGTTGTTCTGCTTTGAACTTTTAAGACTTGAAAAATTGCATAATACAGGGCTCAAACAACATTAGATTAATGTGACCAATGTAAGCAATTGTAAGTTTACAGTAACAAAATCATCCTCCAATACAGGGCTCAAACAACATTGGATTAATGTGACCAATGTAAGCAATTGTAAGTTTACAAAATCCAATGTTGTTTGAGCCCTGTATTGGAGGATGATTTTGTTAAATGTGACCAATGTAAGCAATTGTAAGTTTACAGTAACAAAATCAACCTACAACATAGGTCTCAAACAACATTGGATTAATGTGACCAATGTAAGCAATTGTAAGTTTACAGTAACAAAATCATCCTCCAATACAGGGCTAAAACAGCAATGGATTAATGTGACCAATGTAAGCAATTGTAAGTTTACAGTAACAAAATCATCCTCCAATACAGGGCTCAAACA
>NW_013678842.1:0-2344 GCF_000517525.1 Limulus polyphemus | reverse complement strand
TTGTCTGTGTTAACAAACTAACCAGTTCTTTAGTCCTTTATTGTTTGTCTGTGTTAACAAACTAACTAATTCTGTAGTCCTTTATTGTTTGTCTGTGTTAACAAACTAACCAGTTCTTTAGTCCTTTATTGTTTGTCTGTGTTAACAAACTAACCACTTATTTAGTCCTTTATTGTTTGTCTGTGTTAACAAACTAACCAGTTCTTTAGTCCTTTATTGTTTGTCTGTGTTAACAAACTAACCAATTCTTTAGTCCTTTGTTGTTTGTTTGTGTTAACAAACTAACCACTTATTTAGTCCTTTATTGTTTGTCTGTGTTAACAAACTAACCAGTTCTTTAGTCCTTTATTGTTTGTCTGTGTTAACAAACTAAAAAAAAGTGACGTCAAAGCAGTCATTTTCTCGACAACTCAGTTTTGTATGGTTCCGTTTTCGCGTGAGTTAAGTAAGAAACCTGACGTGTACAATTCTCTTTTTTCAAAGCTTTTTAACAACAAAACGTAAAATAATATATCCATATTGTGCGAATATTGAACGGAAGAAAAATCAAACCCTCGTTTCGAACAGATGGTGAAATTCCTTGAAATAATATTACAGATATTTTTAAAAGAGACAAGTTGCCTTCTTAGAGAAGATTGAAGGAAAAGTTAAATTTACTGGTTTATTGAGGTTGAAAAGAAGAGGAATGTATGAGTATCAGTTTAAATATTCACTGAAGTGGAACGAAAACGATACTGTTCAGGTGGTAAGTGTAAATAAAGTGAATCTAATGTGTTGTTTATCTGTGAAACGTCATATTAATGTTCTTCCTGTTTCCATTCAAAGGACAAATATTGGATGTTTTACAAAGGGTCAGGGCTTGGCCGAAAGACAATCCTGCCAGGACTGTGAATTCCAGAATTTATGGTTTAGGTCCTGTTACTGTAAGAATACTCCTCACTCTATGGAGTTGTGGGTGCAGTATAAGAATTACTGTCAAACAAGAGTTGATGTTATTAAGTGGCTCCATCTAGCCTACGATTTTAGAACTAAGAATGGCTATGGTGTAGCTTTGTGCAAAAATTCTTTAAAAAAACTAATCCAGTCTCCTGCCCCCCTCCCCCAATGACTCGAATCCCATCGCCGAACACGTTTGTTCTTTTAGCCATGGGGGCGTTATAAGTGACGGTTAATTCTAACTATTCGTTGGTAAAAAGTAGTCCAGTGAATGAAGTTATCTTCCCTCTAGTCCATCATTTCAAAATTAGGGACGGCTAGCGCAGATAGCTCTCGAATAGCTTTCCGCGTAATTCAACAAACAGACAAATAATTCCGTGGTTTTACTCTTGTAATCCTTGTATTTGGTGTGTTATAGATGTGTCCTTATTACTAGTATGATATATCCAGCTGATCCTTGAACATATCGTTCGACATCATATGTTAAACACCATCGTCTACTCAAAGTCCTTCATTGTTGAGTCACTTATCGTGTGGTATAGTTATGTTTTATATCATACAAGCAAAAGTACCCGTCCCCAGTGACGAGAAAAATGTAAGTTAATCTATCAATTTAAAATATTACATGGACTTTAAAAAGGCTAATTGTGTTACACTCTTAGTTTTACTCAGAACCAAAGCTCTGAGCTACTTATACAACCCACCGAGAAAAGTAATTGTTGAACATTTCAGTCATGTTAAGAGCTGCTTAACAATAACATACCGTAAATCTACATTTTTATTCTTTAAGTTACATCACATTTGGAATTGTGAATGATAGTGTGATTAATCCTAACAATTTATTGTTGAATATCCTGCTTGTAAAATAACATTTGGCATCAACATTATTCATGCCTGTTCTCCCGTCATTTCAAAAGTGAATGTTCAACTTTTCCTGCGCAGCGCGGGAAGCGGTCGCCGTGCGAAAGACAGACGAACGCTTTACAAATTACTGTAGCCGTTATTATCTGTTGCTTTACACATTGTTATAGCCATTATCCTTCTCTTGCTTTACACATTGTTATAGCCATTATCCTTCTTTTGCTTTACTCATTGTTATAGCCATAATCATCTGTTGCTTTACACATTGTTATAGCCATTATCCTTCTCTTGCTTTACTCATTGTTATAGCCATTATCCTTCTCTTGCTTTACTCATTGTTATAGCCATTATCCTTCTCTTGCTTTACTCATTGTTATAGCCATTATCATCTGTTGCTTTACACATTGTTATAGCCATTATCCTTCTCTTGCTTTACTCATTGTTATAGCCATTATCATCTGTTGCTTTACACATTGTTATAGCCAGTATCCTTCTCTTGCTTTACTCATTGTTATAGCCGTTATCATCTGTTGCTTTACACATTGTT
>NW_013678841.1:6085-9111 GCF_000517525.1 Limulus polyphemus | reverse complement strand
TAATAGGTAGAGATCTATGCTACAGACACGATGACATTAAACTAATAGGTAGAGATCTATGCTACAGACACGATGACATTAAAATAATAGGTAAAGATCTATGCTACAGACACGATGACGTTAAAATAATAGGTAGAGATCTATGCTACAGACACGATGATTAAAATAATATGGAGAAAGAAAAGTAACACAGTCAATGAGATCGTTCAGCTATAGATACTTGTAGGTGTGTTTGAACTAACGTTTACTGTACTCGTTTGAAGGTGTGTTTTAACTAAACGTTTACTGTACTCGACTGAAGGTGTGTTTTAACTAAACGTTTACTGTACTCGTCTGAAGGTGTGTTTTAACTAAACGTTTACTGTACTCGACTGAAGGTGTGTTTTAACTAAACGTTTACTGTACTCGTCTGAAGGTGTGTTTTAACTAAACGTTTACTGTACTCGACTGAAGGTGTGTTTTAACTAAACGTTTACTGTACTCGTCTGAAGGTGTGTTTTAACTAAACGTTTCCTCCTTCTCTTACCAACGTTATTATGTACTCGACTTTCAGTGTTGGAGTTTGTTAAAATCATCATTAAATTCGAACGTAATAAGTCTTAGAAATGAAATACTAATATTATCAACGAAGTTAGCCAATCATAGACTTTCCGTTGGATACCAAGTAAAATGACGATAATTATTGATTATTTAATTTCTGTAGTACATATTGGAATATAGAATACATTTTAATGCTGTAGTACATAGTGGAATATAGAATACATTTTAATGCTGTAGTACATACTGGAATATAAAATACATTTTAATACTGTAGTACATATTGGAGTATAAAAGACATTTTAATACTGTAGTACATATTGGAGTATAGAATACATTTTAATGCTGTAGTACATATTGGAACATAAAATACATTTTAATACTGTAGTACATATTGGAGTATAAAAGACATTTTAATACTGGTAATAAACGGCCATATTTTTCATTAATTGGAGATTGAACGTTTGGCTTTACAGTCTTTTCACTAACAGTACAAAGCCTCAAATACTACTGATGGTATGAATCTGACTAGGATTCACTATCATACCATGTAGAAAAAGAGTATCGACTCGAGTGTTACTTCAGTTTAATGTACTTTTGTCGTCTTTAAACTCAATGATACCTAAATTGTGCTATACAGTAAATAACAATAAATCAATTTCTTTTTATTTGTGTAGATACGCAGCTTTGCTGATAACTGAAGCCAAAATTACAATTTTTTTATTTATTTAAAAAAAAGCATGTCCAAATAACCAAAAATTAAATAATAATACTAAGAGAACTCATAACTAACACCTAAAAGATCCAGAACTAGATACTAACACCTAAAAGTCCAGGTAATAGATACTAACACCTAAAAGATCCAGACCTAGATATTACGTCCAAAACAACCAGAATTAGATACTAGCTTTGTAACTAATGTTATAATCTTTTAAATAAATCAACGCATGGTTACCCATAACCTTGCATAATGATTGAAACAGTATTATCTGGGTTGTGGTCTTGTCAAACATTTTGGTATCATTACTTTGTTCAGTTGTTTGGTAGTTCGCCTGTCCACAGTGTACTGTTTTACCAGTCTTAATTCTGTGTTATTTGTCAACAGTGGACTGTTTTACCAGTCTTAATTATGTGTTATTTGTCTACAGTGGACTGTTTTATAAGTTTTCATGTTGTATTATTTGTCTACAGTGGACTGTATTATCAGTTTTTATCCCGTGTTAGTTGTCTACAGTGGACTGTTTTATCAGTCTTCACGCTGTGTTATTTGTCTACAGTGGACTGTTTTATCAGTCTCCACGCTGTGTTATTTGTCTACTGTTGACTGTTTTATCAGTTTTCATGCTGTGTTACTTGTCTACAGTGGACTGTTTTATTAGTCTTCATGCTGTATTATTTGTCTGCAGTGGACTGTTTTATCAGTTTTCACGCTGTATTATTTGTCTACAGTGAACTGTTTTATCAGTTTTCATGTTGTGCTATTTGTCTACAGTAGATTGTTTTATCAGTCTTCATGCTGTGTTAATTGTCTAAAGTGGACTGTTTTCTTAGACTTCATGCTGTGTTATTTGTCTACAGTGAACTGTTTTATCAGTTTTCATGTTGTATTATTTGTTGTGGATTGTTTTATCAGTCTTTATGCCATGTTATTTGTCTACAGTGGACTGTTTCATCAGTTTTCATGTTGTGTTATTTGTTGTGGATTGTTTTATCAGTCTTTATGCCGTGTTATTTGTCTACAGTGGACTGTTTTATCAGTTTTCATGTTGTGTTATTTGTTGTGGATTGTTTTATCAGTCTTCATGTTGTGTTATTTGTCTACAGTGGATTGTTTTATCAGTTTTCATGCTGTGTTATGTGTCTACAGTGGACAGTTTTATCAGTCTCCATGCTGTATTTTGTCTGTGGAATGTATCATAGAATAAAAAATAATCTCACATTGTTTTTTGTTGATAAATAACGTGATTTCTGTCAACGACGTATATTAGTACACAAATCCCTACTCAATACCAACTGGAAGGCGTAGGTTAACACTGTGTTAGAGCTCTGAATTTTAGGGCTAGTGAAACGGTTCGAATTAGTGTAATACCATAAAGTATTAAGCTGTGGGTGCATTATAAGAGTAACAACCAATTCCTTACCGTGGATAGTGGATGCTAATGACTGGTTTTCCGCCCTCTGGTTAGTGGGTAAAAATTAGGGACCATTGCAGCGTTTTGTTTTCATAAATATAAAATACTGAGACAAGTCTTAGTAACTTTGTTATAAATATAAAATAGAAAAACAACAACTGCTACCTGCCAAAATTCTTGAACATCATTTAGAAAAATCAGGAATGTGGAGTGTTTAGAGTTTCAAAGAGAGAACAAAAAATCACAATCCTCTACTATAGAACACATCACAATCCTCTACTATAGAACACATCACAATCCTCTACTATAGAACACAGATCACAATCCTCTACTGTAGAACACAAAGACAGAACAATT
>NW_013678841.1:2818-5467 GCF_000517525.1 Limulus polyphemus | reverse complement strand
CTCTACTATAGAACACAGATCACAATCCTCTACTATAGAACACAGATCACAATCCTCTACTATAGAACACATCACAATCCTCTACTATAGAACACACATCACAATCCTCTACTATAGAACACAGATCACAATCCTCTACTATAGAACACATCACAATCCTCTACCATAGAACACATCACAATCCTCTACTATAGAACACAGATCCCAATCCTCTACTATAGAACACATCACAATCCTCTACTATAGAACACATCACAATCCTCTACTATAGAACACAGATCACAATCCTCTACTGTAGAACACAAAAGACAGAACAATTTATTTTCCATAATACAGATCTGTCGATATGGATGAAAATTATTTGCTATAATAGAAGGTTCAATTATTAACAGGTTATTAGGGATTTTTCACACAGCTATTTTTTGATAGTAAAACATAATAAGTTTTGTTTATTAACAGGTTATTTGGGATTTTTCACAGAGCTATTTTTTGATAGTAAAGCATAATACGTTTTGTTTATTAACATGCTGTTTGGGATTTTTCACAGAGCTATTTTTTGATAGTAAAACATAATACGTTTTGTTTATTAACAGGTTATTTGGGATTTTTCACACAGCTATTCTTTATAGTAAAAACACGTTAAGTTTTGTTTATTGACAGGTTATTTGGGATTTTTCACAGAGTTATTTTTTGATACTAAAACATAATAAGTTTTGTTTATTAACAGTTATTAGGGATTTTTCACAGAGCTATTTTTTTGATAGTAAAACATAATAAGTTTTGTTTATTAACACTCTCAAAAAATAGCTCTGTGAAAAAAATCCCTAATAACCTGTTAATAAACAAAACTTATCGTGTTTTTACAATCAAAAATAAGCTTTGTGAAAAAATCCCTAATAACCTTTTACTCTTAAAAAATAGCTCTAGGAAAAATCCCAAATAACTTTTTAATAAACAAAACTTATTATGTTTTTACTCTCAAAAAATAGCTCTGTGAAAAAAATCCCTAATAACCTGTTAATAAACAAAACTTTTTATGTTTTACAATCAAAAATAAGCTTTGTGAAAAATCCCTAATAACCTGTTAATAAACAAAACTTATTATGTTTTTACTATCAAAAAATAGCTCTGTGAAAAATCCCTTATAACCTGTTAATAAACAAAACTTATTATGTTTTAACATAATAAGTTTTATTTATTAACAGGTTATTAGGGATTTTTCAGAGTTATTTTGTGATAGTAAAAACATAATAAGTTTTGTTTGTTCTTTCGTTTTTCGTTATCATTAAAGTTAGGATTTGTAAATAGAATCTTTTGGTTGAGTTACTATCGCAACTACACGCATAACCCGAAAGGATTTTATTAACTAATTAACTAATTACTGATTCATTAACGTCTCGGTCTGTTTTTTTCTCAGGGAGTTGTGAAAAGAATGTTTATATGCAACCGTTCCGGAACTCGAACTCGGGTCTTTTGCTTAGATCGTTGCTTTCATTCATTTAAATATAAATTCTTTGTTTACATTTATTTATTTATCTACATTTTGTTTTGCGTTTTTACGAAAATATAGACTTAGGACTAACCTAAGCTGGTCGAACTTCATGATACACTTTTGGAATTACGGCCAGTAATATCGATAATATGAAGAAATATGACTGATGATATAATGGATTATGATCACCATATTAGTTTTCTCTTGAATTATTTTATGACTTTAGCTAATTCTAGTTAGCCCTGTATAATAGTTACATTAAATTTCTCAATTTTGTTTTTGTCCTGATAAACAGACTGTTCTGAATATATAGTTTATTGTGTAACAAGTTCGACACTATTGTTGTAATCACTGATTCCTTAACTTTATATGTAATAAAAATACTTCTCTCAGTCAAAAATAATCTTGATTTTTAAAATAAATGCGATATATATATATATATATACCTTTGTGTATGACCTTAAACGTGGATGACATTTTTCAGGAAAATGGTTTATGGGATAACATTTAAAAATATTAGAATGTTTTATACCTAGAAATGAATTTCATATGTATTAGAAATAACAATATTATCTGGCAGGCTGTAGCACTGCCTATGTAGGGGTGGCTCGGATTATTCATCGAAATGGTATTTTAAATATCCCCTCAATAGGTCATCATAACTTTACAATACTGTACAGTGTTTCCTGTAATAACAATATCTATGTAATGGCTGAGTCACTAGTTCTAGGAATGTCTGTAAACATCATAGCAAAAAGTTTGAATATCTTGTTCTTATTTCTTCTGCTTCTTGTTTATTACATGATAATTCAAAAACCAAAACAATGGTGTCCACCAACTTTACTGAGGTGACATAGTTTCAAACGGAGTATCCGCTTTTATAAGTATTATTAATAACTAGTAGTAATTAAAAAACATTATAATTTTAGTGTAAACGATATTATCATTACCCCTTAATGTTAGCTTTATTACACAGATCTTTTGTTCCTTTAAAAAGCTTAATTGCAGGGTGAAATATGAATTACCAGCCAATAATAGACAAACAATAAATATTTCAGTTAGAGCCTCATTATATTTAGAACTTGGTTATAAATACAACCTTCCTATATCTATTAAAACACTGCATTAAAAAACAAGTAAACAAGTAAAGTAAAAAC
>NW_013678841.1:0-2744 GCF_000517525.1 Limulus polyphemus | reverse complement strand
AGTTCCATCCTTACTATTTTGTTTGCATTTACTTCGTTTTTTGAAAAATTTTTTCTTTACTTGTAGATATAGGATGAGCTTCTGAAATACTGGAATTAAATTTATACACAAATTGAAACATAAAAACAGGAAGCTTTGGTGAATACCACATTGTAATGATAAAAGTCGTCGGTACATTAGAAACTAAAGTACATTTAGATTTATAAAATAACAGCAGCCAGTAGGAAATATGTGAGTTTATGTATAGATTGTGTAGTGTAAACGCTATTAAAACTGGTAGTGTGACACGTATTATCTTCCTACTTCAGCCAGTAGGAAATATGTGAGTTTATGTATAGATTGTGTAGTGTAATCTCTATTAAAACTGGTAGTGTGACACGTATTATCTTCCTACTTCAGCCAGTAGGAAATATGTGAGCTTATGCATAGATTGTGTAGTGTAAACTCTATTAAAACTGGTAGTGTGACACGTATTATCTTCCTACTTCAGCCAGTAGGAAATATGTGAGTTTATGTATAGACTGTGTAGTGTAAACTCTATTAAAACTGGTAGTGTGACACATATTATCTTCCTACTTCAGCCAGTAGGAAATATGTGAGTTTATGTATAGATTGTGTAGTGTAAACGCTATTAAAACTGTAGTGTGACACGTATTATCTTCCTACTTCAGCCAGTAGGAAATATGTGAGTTTATGTATAGATTGTGTAGTGTAAACTCTATTAAAACTGGTAGTGTGACACGTATTATCTTCCTAATTCAGCCAGTAGGAAATATGTGAGTTTATGTATAGATTGTGTAGTGTAAACTCTATTAAAACTGGTAGTGTGACACGTATTATCTTCCTACTTCTTATTAATGCATTAAATCAGTATATAGAAAGTTGTAGTTGAGGATGAGGGGGAATCTTGTGAGGAAACTCTTGAAAATGGATAATTTATTTAAAACAAAACATTCCAGGAACGAATAGATAAAATATCCGGTCTAGAATGCTTTGAATTTGATTGTCGTGGTGTGAATAAATCTGGCGGGGAAGCACACAAGGGAAATATAGCCCAACTTCTCGACTGACAATACTGTTCGTTTTAAACGGTATCTGGTAAACATAGGTTTTTTTTTTTATATACAATAAGAATTCATTATAATCGATATGAATAAATTTTAACTACTTTTACATTAGTTATGTAAATGATGATTTCTTCAGCACCTGCTTATAAGGATGTCGTGTTTAAGGTTTATCAAATATTCGAAACTGTTCTGTAGTTACGTACTATAAATTTAAATGTCCTTTTTCAACTCTTCGAGAGCTGATAAGAATCGAATTAAACAAGAGGCGTATTTTTCACATGTATATATTACTTTAAACATACATTACCAAAACTGGCCATCGTATGCTCCTTAGGCATTGTCTCTTCTAGCAATTAAAGAGTTTTGAGTTCTTCTTCAATTTTTCATTGATTTTCATAGTAGATAGGAGCAGACACGACTTGTCGGTATTTTCATTTAACCTCATAGTGTTATAAATAGAGAACACATCTTTTAACGGATAAATAGTGAATTAATTTCGTTTCTCAAACAAAACTTCTTCAAAATAAATATACAAATATGAATAATTACCCCCAAACCTGGAAATTCCAAGCTGAACGATACCTTGTGAGCACGTGGGCTAAGCGTTCAGGTCAGAGACTCCTACGATGCAGTATCAGCTCTCCAAACGATACCTTGTGAGCACGTGGGCTAAGCGTTCAGGTCAGAGACTCCTACGATGCAGTATCAGCTCTCCAAACGATACCTTGTGAGCACGTGGGCTAAGCGTTCAGGTCAGAGACTCCTACGATGCAGGTATAGCTCTCCAAACGATACCTTGTGAGCACGTGGGCTAAGCGTTCAGGTCAGAGACTCCTACGATGCAGGTATAGCTCTCCATAATTTTGAATTACTGACCACAGGGAAGCCAGCATAAACAACCACCGCCAAAAGGGATTTTTGTCGAGCTCTTTGAATCGAAAAACGGGATTGAACTTCTATGACGCATCCATTGTAGAAAGCGCGAAAATAATCAATCGAAATTATGTTTCGATCCCTAGACATTTCACTTTGCTAGTCACTAGTCTAAGCTAAGCCCATGATAGTTCCATGATATGTTAACGGTCATAACCAGTAAATATAAGTGAACTTCAGATATCTGTTATATAAGTTACCCATGTTCTGAGATAATATAAACTAAATATAACTTATAAAAACTGGTAACAATTTCTGTTATCTGTTATAAAAGTTACCCATGTTCTGAGATAATATAAACTAAATATAACTTATAAAAACTGGTAACAATTTCTGTTATCTTTTATGTAAGTTACCCATGTTCTGAGATAATATAAACTAAATATAACTTATAAAAACTGGTAACAATTTCTGTTATCTTTTATGTAAGTTACCCATGTTCTGAGATAATATAAACTAAATATAACTTATAAAAACTGGTAACAATTTCTGTTATCTTTTATGTAAGTTACCCATGTTCTGAGGTAATATAAACTAAATATAGCTTATAAAAACTGGTAACAACTTCAGATATCTGTTATGTAAGTTACCCATGTTCTGAGATAATATAAACTAAATATAACTTATAAAAACTGGTAACAATTTCTGTTATCTTTTATGTAAGTTACCCATGTTCTGAGATAATATAAACTAAATATAACTTATAAAAACTGGTAACAATTTCTGTTATCTTTTATGTAAGTT
>NW_013678840.1:7344-9763 GCF_000517525.1 Limulus polyphemus | reverse complement strand
AGTATTGTGGTAAAATCAAGGGTATGGACCTGTTGAGGATATAGGTAGGTAAAGATGTGTGTCATCAAACAATACACCATTAGAGTGTGAGTATTGTGGTAAAATCAAGGGTATGGACCTGTTGAGGATATAGGTAGGTAAAGATGTGTGTCATCAAACAATACACCATTAGAGTGTGAGTATTGTGGTAAAATCAAGGGTATGGACCTGTTGAGGATATAGGTAGGTAAAGATGTGTGTCATCAAACAATACACCATTAGAGCGTGAGTATTGTGGTAAAATCAAGGGTATGGACCTGTTGAGGATATAGGTAGGTAAAGATGTGTGTCATCAAACAATACACCATTAGAGTGTGAGTGTTGTGGTAAAATCAAGGGTATGGACCTGTTGAGGATATAGGTAGGTAAAGATGTGTGCCATCAAACAATGAACCATTAGAATGTAAGTATTGTGGTAAAATTCAGGTTGTAGAACAATATTTGAAACCTGGTAAGGATCTAGGTAGGTAAAGATGTGTGTCATTAAACAATGTACCATTAGAGTGTGAGTATTGTGGTAAAATCAAGGGTATGGACCTGTTGAGGATATAGGTAGGTAAAGATGTGTGCCATCAAACAATACACCATTAGAGTGTGAGTGTTGTGGTAAAATACAGGTTGTGGAAGAGGACCTAGGTATGTGTAATCAAACAGTGTATCATTCTTCAAAATGCTTATAAATTTCTTGACTAAGTTTTTAAAAATATTCTACCTAATGTAGAAATTTCAATAATAATGTACTGCACCGCCATGTATTCATTCAAAATATATGTAAGTTGTTTTTGTCACATGCAGTCACTGGTGTTTATCATGTAATGTGATATTGTTCCTGCTTTACTCTTTAAATGAATTCGTACTTTTCCAAATATTCAAAGATCTTGTTGCAAATATGATGATAAAATATGTAAAAAATAAATATAGTGAAACATTTTAAATAAAATCCCAATTCTACAAGGATTTGAGTTCAACACTTTCACATGATAATCGAACGCTATAACCTTTATGATGCCCAGTCTTTGTAATTTAATGTTGACAAATAATTCAAATCGCTAACTTAAACTCTCATATTATTGTTGTTATTCATAATATTGTAACGTCTTCTTCTAAACATGATGAGTTAATAATTAAAAACGTTATAAAAACATCCCCACTCAAATGGGATTTGAACCCGAGACTTCCACCTTAGACAAACCAGTGAACCAACTTGAACGTTACCAACAGCGAGTTGAACGTTACTGACAAAGGGTGCGTTACGAACAAATAGCGGCTTTTATTACATATAATTATTGTTAATGAAACCATGAAAGTAATAAACCTTTTCTGCACTGGAATGTATTGGAACAGATTATTTACAAAATAAATTTACGTAATCCAAGCGGTATGAAATATAGATCTGATGTTTGAGTTTGATGAAAATTGATTTTCATGTTACTCTGTACTGTGAACTTTATAGTTGATTAAAATATATTACTTTTCAAAGTGTGACTTTCAACTTTACATGAAGTGATGATCATGTGATCAAGGTATAAATATGACATTGAACTTTATACCCCAGTGATTATCACGTGATCATTGTATAAATATCACAGTGAACTTTATACCCCAGTGATTATTACGTGATCTTTGTATAAATATGATAGTGAACTTTATACGCCAGTGATTATCTCGTGATCATTGTATAAATATCACAGTGAACTTTATACACCAGTGATTATCACGCGATCTGTCGAAATGTGGCAGTGAATTATACGGCAGTGATTATCACTTGGTCTTTCCAAGTGTGGAGGTGAACTTTATACGCTAGGGATTATCACGTGATATGTCCAAGTGTGGAAGTGAACTTTATACGTTAGGGATTATCACGTGATATGTCCAAGTGTGGTAGTGAACTTTATACGCCAGTGATTATCACGTGTTCTTTGTCAAAGTGTGGTATTTAACTTTATACCCTGGTAATTATCACGTGTTCCTTTTCTAAATATGATGATAAACTATATACGCCCTTGGTTATCACGTGATCATTTCCAAAACGTGGTTTTGAGGTTTATGCCCCACTGATGTGTTGAAATATGAACGAACAATTTTTATTTGATTATCACTTGTCTCTGGTCAGATATCACATTATACTGTTAAAACAGCGGAAGTCATGTGACGCTGCTCGCCCATGCGTGACTAAATTTCTCGAATTATCAAGTAACTCCTCGAAATTTGTCGAATCCTTTTTGTTAGTATATAAGCTTGGCGAGAAAAGCCAGCGGAGGATGATGATTGAATGTATAGTTAAGCAAACAGTACTTACGGTTTTTCGGGTAATTTACGATTTTGTTTCGAGCTAGTGTGTGTTTTGCACTCGTAGAGAGCGAATTATCGAGATTGTGAA
>NW_013678840.1:2294-6835 GCF_000517525.1 Limulus polyphemus | reverse complement strand
GGAGGATGATGATTGAATGTATAGTTAAGCAAACAGTACTTACGGTTTTTCGGGTAATTTACGATTCTGTTTCGAGCTAGTGTGTGTTTTGCACTCGTAGAGAGCGAATTTATCGAGATTGTGATTTGCTGAGATTTATAGCGTGTATTATAAAAGTTGTAAGTTTAAAGTGACGAGAAACGTACTGACTATGGAATTACTGTGTACTAAAAGTTTGTATCGAGAAAGATACTAGTTTAATCAAGAAAGTACTTGCATCGCTGAAGTTCCTCAGAAAGAATTTCTACCGGGAATTAACAAACAAGCAAATACGTAACAATACTTTATACTTTTTACTTATATTATATTATTATAATGTACGACTGGAAAGATGCGAGTTTGAACTCTGTATTTGGTTGTCATGTCTACGTGAACTAAAAGTGACACTGAACCATGTATTTAATTATCATGTCTACGTTGCCAAAAAATGACACTGAACCATGTATTTAATTATCATGTCTACGTGAACTAAAAGTGACACTGAACCATGTATTTAACCATCATGTCTTAATATGCAAAAAGTGACACTGAACCATGTATTTAATTATCATGACTTAATGTGCAAAAAGTGACACTGAACATGGCGCTAATCATGTTTGTTAGAAACAAAAAGTAAAACACTCATTGCTACTCATAATTGTTTAGCTGCATAAACTTTTGGTACGACTTGGTTTAATGGGTTTTTTTTAACCCACAGAGTTAATAGTAGAAGGAAAGGCGTGTTCGAAGAAACTGAACAGTAAAGAACGGGATAGATATGAGAATGAACATATTTTGGAGATGTTGCGTGAAGAAGGGTTGGTCCTGAAGCCGGAGTCAAGAGCAACAGGAGGAATTAGGTAGGGATTTTATTCTCAAACTGTCAAGTAAATGGTAAAATTTTCGTAATATTTAAAAGACTTTTGTTGGAAGGATTTGCAGTAAAGGAATTCTTGGTCTCTTCTGTACCTGTCGTTATTTAATGATTATTTAAACCAGGTTTGATGTCGTCTCGTCGGATGTTGACGGAGTTCCATTCACTAGCTCAAAGGTTCGTCGTCTTCCTCCGATTAGGCTTCAGGAAAAACAAAGGAAAAATCGTAAAGATCTCACCTATGAAGAAATAAACGAGAAACTACAAAGAGCTGAAGAAAGGAGAAAAGTAAGACTTATCATTAAAGCAACTGTTCTGTTGATTTTCATGTCGTTAGCAGCTGTTCTCATTCTTAATCTAATGTACTGAAAACTTTATCTTCTTTCAATCATTTTTTCAGTCATCAGATTGAAATTGAAAATCAACTTTTTCACGAAATGAACTTTGGGTTGGATTTCATATCACTAAGCCTAATATTATCACTAAGCCTAATATAATTTCATTAGACCTAATATTTTCATTCTTTCATACTTTTAGCCTGAATTCAAGATTGATAAAACATCAGTTTATATGTTCCCCCTCTCTAACAGATAATTAGAGATAAAATTATTTTGTTCCAAAGTGTTGTGTAGTTATGTTTAATTAAACTGTTTCATTGCTATGAAAAGTAGATCTGTTTTAGCTATTGTTTTAGGCTACGTTTACTTTAACTTTCAAGTTTGTATTGTATTTTTGGGCTGTAGTGAGGTTAGATGTGTGGCTTGATGTAGGTAATTTTCTTGAAGGTTTGGAATATTATTTGATTGATTTAAAACGCTTTTAGAGAAGAATAGTTGATCTGATTATTCAATTAACGAGTTTTTTAGCCAGTTTATCTGTTTCTTGAGTTTTGTGAATATCGAGTTTGTTTGTCAACGTACTACTAATGGTACAAACAGGTCCGCGGAGAGATAACTTGGGAAGGATCAAAGAAGCGGGCCCAATTTTGACTATTTATATTGTCTCTTCTAGTGGTCTTGAGCTATTTTGGACTGTTTTTGACGAGTAACTTGGTTGTCCATGGACTCTTTAGATTTATCTGTTCCATTTGAGGGTTTTATAACCCTGGGATAACTACACCTGCTACCCCCTCGACTGTCCTATATATGAGAAAGCACGCACATACGAGAAAATTAGCAAATATGTGAAACTGCTATGTTAATGTTTACTAGGACCTGAGCCTATCACTCGGTGAACGTTAGATTAACTTATTTATATAAAACTAAAACTATAGAAGTTCTAGTCAAAGAACTGAGTGAAGGTAAGCCTGTAAGTCGTTACAACACTTCTGTACTGAGTGAAATGTAAGCCTGTAAGTCGTTACAACACTTCTGTACTGAGTGAACGTAAGCCTGTTAGCCGTTGCAAAACTTCTGTGCTAAGTGAAGGTAAACCTGTTAGCCGCTGCAACACTTCTGTACTGAGTGAAGGTAAACCTGTTAACCGTTACAACACTTCTGTACTGAGTGAAATGTAAGCCTGTAAGTCGTTACAACACTTCTGTACTGAGTGAAGGTGAGCCTGTAAGCCGTTACAACACTATTCTTCTGTACTGAGTGAAGGTAAACCTGTTAGCCGTTGCAACACTTCTGTACTGAGTGAATGTTTCATGTGATGGGCGCAAGCCTGAATAAATTATTGTTCATTTGAGAAATTATGAGATATATGGGGGGTTTAACTTTCGTTAGAAATCTAAGAGTCAAGTATTGGAGGATGGAGACGTTGTTTAATCCCTTCACTAGGCTTGCGTCGCTGGGTTTAATCTATCCTACTGTACCGAATGAGCCAAATAATGTTTCAGTGGCTGCTGTATGAAAATTAAGACTAATTATGTTATGAGTCAATCCTGAATATTTATTTGTAATTATATTTCTCAGCAACAAGAAGAAGAAAGGTTAAAGAAAATCACAACAAAAGATAAAATTGGTGAGGCGATGTCGGTTGTCGCGCAACAAGCAGAAGAAAGAAAACATAAACATGATGAAAAAATGGAAGCAGTCAGCAGGGAAAGGTCAGTTGTTGTTTTGTGCGCGTGTGCCATATAGATAAAAATCACTTTAAGTATAGCAACCAGCAAAGATGTTAAAATAATTGTTTCAAACACTTTATTTGACAGTTATTTTTACTAAGAATATACTTTGATAGATTAATCCTTCAAACTTCGTCCAACTTTTCGAATTTAATCTCAAAAATGAACTTGACAGAAATAAAAGAAATATCATGCACGTATATAGCACTCGTTAAACACCGATACATAACACCTATAGCATTTGTAATAACTACCACGTGCTGACAGTGAAAGGTTTTTCTACTCTGATAATTATATTAAAATTCAATTCATCGCTGTTTCCTCCTAACTTGTAATTACAATCCAGACACACCCTTCTGTTGATTACGTGACCTCCTGCACTACTGAGTTATAATTGCTATTAACTCTCACTGGCCGGGGGTATCCGAATCTTTGTCGCACGAACGCCCTACACATTTGTGGTGGTGGTTACTTCATAAGAGTAACGGTCAAATCTCATCTGTTTGATCGAACCGAGAGTAGCCCAAGAACTGGCGGTGGGTGGCGTTGACTAGCTACCTTTCTTCTAGTTTAGATTCGAGATTAGAGACGGCTATGCCCAAATATCATTGCATGAGATTCTGAAACAAACAAACTTTATTCCTGTTTAATACCTAATTAAAGCGACACCTTGTGCCGTATGTTACATTCTTTATACTCTGACATACAACGTTTTATTTGCTATTTATAATCCCTTTCTATCTGTTTGTAGTGGTGTGTGTGTGTCCCTCGGTTGCATATAAAGCTGAAATTCAGCGTTCGATCCCCGCGATTGGTGCAGCACAGCTTTATGCATGACAATAAAAATCAAATAAACAGACTGTAGGGGATATTTCTTAACTGAGACATATATAACAATTTTGTAGATGTTTCTTAACTGAGATATATATAAATATTTTTCTGGGTGTTTCTTAACTGAGACAGATATAACTATTTTTCTAAATGTTTCTTAACTGAAACATATAACTATTTTTCTAAATGTTTCTTAACTGAGACATATATAACTATTTTTCTAAATGTTCCTTAACTAAGACATATATAACTATTTTTCTAAATGTTCCTTAACTGAGACATATATAACTATTTTTCTAGATGTTTCTTAAGTGAGACATATATATAACTATTTTTCTAAATGTTTCTTAACTGAAACATATAACTATTTTTCTAAATGTTCCTTAACTGAGACATATATAACTATTTTTCTAGATGTTTCTTAACTGAAACATATAACTATTTTTCTAAATGTTTCTTAACTGAGGCATATATAACTATTTTTCTAGATGTTTCTTAACTGAGACATATATAACTATTTTTTTTCTAGATGTTTCTTAACTGAGACATATATAAATATTGTTACGACAGCGGAGGTCACGTGACCCTAGTAACACGTTATGCGCTTCTAGAACGTTCATGAAACCTCTTGAGGCTACTAGATATGCGGTAGTGTTGTATATAAGCCGCCAAGAACTGACGGCAACAATGTGTAATTGAACTGCGGACAGAGAGAGACGTATTGTTGAGTCGAGCACATGAGACGTTCGT
>NW_013678840.1:0-1460 GCF_000517525.1 Limulus polyphemus | reverse complement strand
ATATGTAACTCAAAATCAGTTCGAAGTCTAAAGGGCTAGGTTTAGGACTAGAGTCCGTGCTAAAGGGGAGAGCCTGCAAGAGCTGGCACAGAATTTGGAAAGTATAGCACACAAGGCCTACCCAACTGTGCCACCCAATGTCCTCAAGCTGTTGCTGTTTGTAGACGCCTTGGACAGTCCACAACTGAAAATACAAGTAAAGCAAGCACACCCCTCTACTGCACAAGATGCAATGGCCAGAGCTCTTGAAGTTGAATCCTATGTTAAGTCCAGCACAAAGGTACCAAGGCTGGTACAGTCATCAGAATTCAAGGCCAGAAAAGTCAGCTTTCAGAGAAGTTTGAGGGACTTTGCTGGCACTAAAATAAACCTGAGCACAAGAGAGCTCAATGCTGGAAACTTCAACAAGGGTAGATGCCACAGCAGGAAAGGCTGCTATCCAGAAAGGCTGTTGGAACTGTGGAGAGCAAGGAGACATAAAGAGCCAGTGTAAGAAGAATATTACCAACAAGTCAGCCTCAAGAAGACCATTAGTGGTCGGTGTTGAGAGACACTCTCCAACTCCCATCATGAAAGTCCCAACAGCTACGTGTAACATTCGAAGCACACACAGTGTCTATGTGACAGGAAAGCTTGATGGCCAAAAGTTCAAATTTGTCATAGACTCTGCGTCTCAGCAAACCCTTGTGAGCATCAAGATGTTAGATCATGAAGGAGTACTAGAAGCCATATAGAAGCTTTGTGGTGTGACAGGACATTCTGCAAGGTTGTGGGGACCAGTGTGGATAACTATTGAGCTCATGGGCATAAAGGACAAACACAAAGTATACTTGGCTGGCATTGAAGACGAATGCGTATTAGGATTGGACTACTTACTACCGAGGAAGTTTGTAATTAATTTTGATAAAATGACGTTTGGGAACAACAAAGGCCAAGTTCCGGTAATTGTTAAATGAGAGGTTGAACTAATTAGGTGCCATCAAGCTGAAGTCAAAGTGACTGAAGGAGTTGATGATGGTGAAATAGAACCAGGTATAGATATCAGATCAGAGCATGAAGCCACTGGATACACTCCAGCAATGTTGATGTTTGGTCGGGAACTTCAGTTGCCAGTGGATCAGTTAACAGGACGCCCACCTTATGAAGAGTTGTCTGATAATGTGTCAGAATTTGTGAAAGTGTTATCGGAAAGGATGGATGATATTCACCATCAAGTGCGTTCAAACTTGAAAACGTCTGCTAATTCGATGAAATTGTCTTATTATAAGAGATCTTCTGAAGTCAGCTTTGTACCAGGAGACAATGTGTGGTTGTATAATCCAAGGAAGACCAAAGGGAAGTCCCCTAAGTTGTCATCTCCATGGGAAGGCCCATATGACATAGTGGATCGTCTCTCAGACGTGACTTTCCGGATAAAATGTGGTCGGCGAGGTTAGCCAAAAGTGGTGCATACCAACAGG
>NW_013678839.1:8343-9244 GCF_000517525.1 Limulus polyphemus | reverse complement strand
GTTACCCCTTATTGTATCAAGGATAGCCTAGTGTGTATCGGGCCAAACTGTTAATCTGTTATCAATGTTGACCTCTTGGCTGTGATTCTCGGTTACCCCTTATTGTATCAAGGATAGCCTAGTGTGTATCGGGCCAAACTGTTAATCTGTTATCAGTGTTGACTTCTTGGCTGTGACTGGTTGGAGTAAAAGGCCACACTTTAGACAGATAATAAAAAACACTGTTGGTTGTCACACTTATAACGCCCCACAGCTGAAAGTGCCTAGCGTCTTCATCGTCATTCTTCTTCGCCACTGTCATGCCACTATGCAGGTATTGATGGTCATATCTTTCCATATCCCTGGTAATTTTCAAAAATTCCTGTGTTAGCATTCACTGTTAACCATTTTGTGAGTCCATCAACCATTTTTTTTCTTTGTCTTCCTTATTTTCTTGATGATGTTGCATGTTGTGTTGTCTTGTATCAATATTCGTTCATTACTTTTCGTATTAATCCGTGCTATTCGCAGCATTCTTCTGATGAATCACATTTTTTGACTGCTTCAAGCTTTCTGCATTCCAATTCGCAGCCCAGAACGTTAGCTACTAGATAACACACAGTTAATACAGAGAACTTACATCAGATATATATATAGATTTGATAAGGTTTTATAGAATTCGTAGGGGTCACGAGTTTTACTCCACTTTGAATTTTATATTCTAAAACAACGACATCTAAAACCATAGTTCATAAAACTGATTTTATAAATAAAAAATATGATAAAAATAATTATAATTAATGTTAATTATCATGTTCGACGGCTTAATGAGTTTAGTGTAAAATTTCTTTACAAGGATGTTTGTTTGTTTTTGAAGTTAAGCACAAAGCTACACAATGAGCTATCTTTGCTCTGCCCACCA
>NW_013678839.1:0-7525 GCF_000517525.1 Limulus polyphemus | reverse complement strand
ACAGCTAAGTCTATGGTTGTTACTCACCTTTTAATAATGGCATAGCATAACACAGCTAAGTCTATGGTTGTTACTCACCTTTTAATAATGGCATAGCATAACACAGCTAAGTCTATGGTTGTTACTCACTTTTCACTAATGGCATAGCATAACACAGCTAAGTCTATGGTTGTTACGTACCTTTCAATAATGGCACAGCATAACACAGCTAAGTCTATGGTTGTTACTCACCTTTTAATAATGGCACAGCATAACACAGCTAAGTCTGTGGTTGTTACTCACCTGTCAATAATGGCATAGCATAACACAACTAAGTCTATGGTTGTTACCTTTTAATAACGGTATAGCATAAAACAGCAAAGTCTATGGTTGTTACCTTTTAATAATGGCATAGCATAACACAACTAAGTCTATGGTTGTTACCTTTTAATAACGGCATAGCATAAAACAGCTAAGTCTATGGTTGTTACCTTTTAATAATGGCATAGCATAACACAGCTAAGACTATGGTTGTTACGTACCTTTCAATAATGGCACAGCATAACACAGCTAAGTCTATGGTTGTTACTCACCTGTCAATAATGGCATAGCATAACACAGCTAAGTCTATGGTTGGTTACGTACCTTTCAATAATGGCACAGCATAACACAGCTAAGTCTGTGGTTGTTACTCACCTGTCATTAATGGCATAGCATAACACAGCTAAGTCTATGTTTGTTACTCATCTTTTAATAATGGCATAGCATAAAACAGCTAAGTCTATGGTTGTTACTCTCATATCAATAAAATTATCACTAGCTTTATATGGATTTTTTCCGCTGTTTATTTATTTAATTTTGAGACGACGTTGCGGGCTCCATGTTAAATCCTTCTACGGAAGTTCGATAAATCCAGGATTCAACAAAATTCCCAACGACCAATCAAAATTCAGCATACATGAAGCTCTCCTTCAGAGCCGCCCTACTGATATAGTCTCTTGCTCTCTCTCTCTCTTGACAAAATTTAGACTTCATGAACGACTTACCATGGAATTCGAAACGGCTCGAAATTAAAAGAAACGGCAGAAGATTACTTAGTCTATATGTTGAATTAAATGCCACTTTAAAAGGAAGAGATTGTAATTATTTTTCAACTGTTCGAGGCTCACCTGTTGGCTAAGCATTATTCAAACTTTTAGAATGACCAAACCTTCAAATGTTTAGACCAGAGTGTCTCGTCATGTTTTTAAAAATCGAGCATAGGTTTTGAACATATTATTACTTCCAGAAACACATTTTAATAATAAATTAGCTTGTGATACTGAAAGATCCTCCACAACCCCCTATGGAACTTCTACCATACCCTTTTCTTAATATAAACAGTAAAAGCTCACGTTATACTTCGGATGTCAGGAGCATGACCCCCAGAAAATTTGTAAAAAATAGGTGCTATTGGCTTGTTTTGATATATTATTTCAAAATAAATGGACGGTGTTGCTGTTTGCTTATTGTTGCAATTTATCGCCAACAAGTTACAGACACCTACTATAAAAAATACGACCTACAAAACCTGACAGTGGCTTCGATATTCCGATTACAAAGTGTCAAAAGAAGCCATTTAACGCGACTATTTCAAGCCATAAAATGCTAATACTTCACCAGAAGAATGTAGACTATGTAGAAAACGTTAAGTACCATAAGGCGCTATAACTATACAAGTCTAATTTTTTACATCACAAAAATTCTACATCTTTTTCGTCTCTACTAATTTATATTCATTATTTCAACTCCAGATCTCTCCTACATCCTTCACGTGCTTTACTGATCTTTCCCGAGAGTTAGATAGTTCTCACCTGCTGAGCTTCTGCACGAGGTCTCCTCAGTGTTAATATCTGGCTGTTGAACTGTAGAGGAATCTTCGCGTTCAGAACCAGTTCAGAAAAAAATAGCCACGCTACTGATGAGTTGAATAAGAATAAATTCGAGGCCTAGGAAAGTAAAAACCAAATATTTGTTCGAAAATGATAAAATAGTTTTTTTACAACTTTGATTTTTTAAATCATAATGCATTACACTCCTACCACAGAATAAACTTGTTGGATTTAAAAAAATGTACTAAATTCCAACCACAGAACAAACTTGTTGGATTTAAAAAATGTACTAAATTCCAACCACAGAACAAACTTGTTGGAATTAAACAATGTACAACCAGAAAACATACTAAAGAAGACCTTTTTTTTTTTCAATGTCTTTCCTAAGATAAGGAGCCTAATAATGAACACAATATTCCACATGTGGCTAACCAGTGACTTGTACAATGAAATTATAACCTCTTTAGACTTGTATTCAATATTTCTGTAGATATAACCTAAAATCCTATTTGCCCTACCACTAGTAACAGTACACTGCTTGGATGGCTTTAGAGACTGATCAACTATTACAGCAAGATCCCTTTCCTTCATAACACTGTTAAGGTTATTTCCATTTAAATTATGATAACCCACATGCATTATCTTGCATTTATTATAATTAAAACCCATCTGCCATTTATTTACCCAACTCACTATATGATCTAAATCCATTTGTAAATCAGGAGCATCCTCTTCACAGCTAATAACATTCAAGACCTTAATATCATCTGCAAATTTAAGTAATTTATTGTCTATTCCTTCATCTATGTCATTGATGTAAATCAAAGAGAGCAAAGGTCCTAAGACTGAGCCCTGAGGAACCCCATTTGTTACATTAATCCAGTTTGACTGAACTCCATTTGTAACAACCCTCTGCTTTCTTCCATCCAGCCACTCTTCTATCCAATTTGCTAACTTATTCCCCACACCCAATTATAACCTCGCTTTTCTAAATAAATTAGGGCCTGGCATAACCTGATGGTTAAGACCATCGACTCGCCGGTTCGAAACTTGTCACCGAACATGCTCGCCCTTTCAGGGGAGTTATAACGTGATGGTCAATCCCATTATTTGTGTTAAAGAGTAGCCCAAGAGACTGTAGTGGGTGGTGTTGACTAACTGCCTTTCCTTTAGTCTATATCATCAAAACAGCTAGTTCAAATAACCCTCGAGTAGCTTTGCGCGAACTTCAACAATCATGACTATTTCGTAGAAGAACCCTCTTGAAAAACACCATTGGCATCATTAATTTTTGATGATGATTGAATTTCGTTTTTTTATGCCATAAATTATACAACATTGTCCAGAAAATGAGTTTCAAATTACAAAATATTACTTAGTTGGAAAGCGTTCAGAGAAGTGTTACTAGAATGGTGCCTGGGATGGAGGGGTTGTCATACGAGGAGACATTGAAGAAAAGTTAAGGGGTTCTGACTGAGGTGTTTAGGATTGTATATGGAATTGATAGTGTTGATGCATCATATTTTTTCATACTTAACAGTGAGAATATTAGGACTAGGGGACCCAAGTATAAATGTTGGCAGGGTAGAAGTCATCTTCAGCTAAGACAGTTTTATTTTTCTAACAGGGTGGTTGGCCTTTGGAATGAGTTGCCTTTGGATGTTGTGGAGGCAGTAAATTTAAGTGAGTTTAAGGAAAGCTTGATAAGTATATGATTGATAACGGCTGGCTTTATGATTTTTTAAAATTATTTTAACTTAGTTCAGAGGATGGAACAGCCAAGATGGGTCAATAGGTCCCATGTTGTCCCAAAACATTATGTTATGTTATGTTAAAAAGGACAAATGGATTGAAACCCTGATCTCATGTTTCAATAAATAAATAAAGAGTTTTAACAAGCACAAGTAGAACCGGTTGTATAGTGTAATGGGTTTTAAACAACCCATTTTAACCGGTTGTATAACATGATGGGTTTTAAACAACCCAGTGTAACCGGTTGTATATTGTGTGAAAGTTTCGAAAGACCTCAGTTCCAAACCGCAGATTGTAAATGTGCCCGATTCCAAACCTATTATCAAGCAACGTGGGACTTTAATTAAACGCTCGATATGCTGATCCTGGTACCATCTTAATTTATATTGACTTCATAAAGGCTTACTTATCCATCTGCTCTACTTGATAAGTTGTTCATATAATTATACAGTTTTAAAAACAATTCCAAAATGTAAGTGAAAACACACGGAGGGAATAACAGATGGACCACCAGTCCTTGCACGGTTGTCCACTTCGCCAGACGTTTTCTTATTTTTACATCCACAATTATCGACCTTATGATTAAATATCAGTCAATTCGATTTACAGATGTCGCTTATGTTACTGATCAAATTATTGTCGCTTATGTTATTGATCAAATTATTGTCGCTTATGTTATTGATCAAATTATTGTCGCTTATGTTACTGATCAAATTAATGTCGCTTATGTTCCTGATCAAATTATTGTCGCTAATGTTATTGATCAAATTATTGTCGCTTATGTTATTGATCAAATTATTGTCGCTTATGTTACTGATCAAATTATTGTCGCTTATGTTATCGATCAAATTATTGTCGCTTATGTTACTGATCAAATTATTGTCGCTTATGTTACTGATCAAATTATTGTCGCTTATGTTATTGATCAAATTATTGTCGCTTATGTTATTGATCAAATCCTTGTTACGTGCATTCTGTCGGTTACAACTGACATGTTTCTTTGTTTTCCCAGGCATGTGTTCCTTACTTGAGAAAAACCCTACCACGCTGGTGTTGATGGCACAGCTACCTACCCTGAAATTTTCCCAGTTTATAGCAGCCGAACTAAAATATTCCCCGCTCAGTGTGTGTTTCGGATCGAGCGCCATCTGTCAACTACAAACCGCATTTCCCAGCGCCTCTTACCAAGATGTCGTACGTTTTACCAGCGATATTGCCGTGATGATTTGCAAGGAATGCTCGTGGGTAAATGCGATAATCCTCGTCGACACGTTGAACGGTATGTATAAAGAACTTGAATTTCTGTTAAGTTTCCATCAGCGGGGAATGACATAAATTTCAGATATTGCTCATTCTTCAAAGTCTTCAAAAATTAGATTTTGTAAGCGGTTGGTGAAAAATATAAGGTCTTTACTATTCGTGATTCATGGTACCTTCTTTTTACGTGTGATCTTTGCCACCAAGCAGAAGCTGCTTTCTCCTGGTGGATGTCGTTTATAATCAATATTGGTTGAAAATTTGGAGCGTCTCTGACTTTTATGTTCAAAAGAACAACAAGCAACCAATCATCTTTTAGCTTATTGATTTACCAAGATGCAACGACTAGTAATCAACCAATTATATTTCAGTTTAAACACTGATGTACCAAGGAACAGCAACTAATAATCAACCAATCATATTTCAGCTTATTGATGTAGCAAGGAAGAGCGACTAGTAATCAACCACTCATCATGCAGCTAACTGATGCACCTAGTAACAGCAATTAATAATCAACCAATCATCTTTCAGCTTATTGATGTAGGAAGAAATAGCAACTAATAGTGAACCAAACATCTTTTAGCTTATTGATGTAGCAAGGAAGAGCGACTAACAATCAACCAATCATCTTACAGCTTATTCTGTAGTTCATAGTAAGGTCTGTCTCTGACAAATGTTCGTGGAATTATAGTTATATCAAGAAAAGATGTTTTCAAACTTTCAGCCAATCATCTTTCAGCTTTTTCTGTTGTTCATAGGAAAAATATTCAGGGAGTTACAGTTTTGTCAGGAAATCACTAAATTAGCTTAATCAGGACTACAGATAATTAATTTTTTTAGTTCTTTTACATAGTTTATCTAATTCAAACGGCTTTTATTGTGGCCACTATCCTAGTCGGTGTATTTCATTTTCAGTTCTATTTTCTGTTTCATTTTCACCGAAAATCACTGTTACACGAGTCACATATATAACAATAGGACACTTTTATTTTACCCTAAGTGTAAGAAGGCCCCCCGACAGAAAGCGCTGGTATTCTCGCGCTTCTTTAATTATTTTAATACGTCACTGTCCTCGTTTAAGCTTAAAAAATAATAGAAGCTACGAAACATAGATAATTCGTGAATGTTTTACCAAAAAATTACAAAATAAGTAAATTAAATACATTTTTTACGTACAAAATATTTTGTATTACGGTATAAATTTTATTGTTACATTTGTAATTAATGCGTATACTTGTTCGTTATATGCTATATAATACCCTGTTAGCTGTATTAAAAGACGAGTTTTTTTGTGTTTTTTTTTCACTTTTAGAAGCACTTAAGATTGCACGTCGTACTGTGACCTTAAATAACCTCCAAAAGAATGTCCGTGTGTTTGTGAAAAATCTTTCTACTGACCAACTGTTGGTTGAACGTTTCCTCCACCAGGCGACCAGTATTTTGGTACGGAAGAACAAAACGGTTTTTATCGTCATGTGTGACGAAACAGTCACGAACATTATTCTGAAAAAAGTGAGTGTTAATTAGTTGTTAGAAAAAGTGTTTGCACGTGCCTTCGACACGAATCCTTGACTTTCGGAGATGACTTTACTTGTTTTAGTTTACTAAAAGAATTCAGTACAAAATGCTCGAGAGTTATCTATATATTTATTGCTTTAAATAATTTAGTCTAAATTTTGCAAGTAAATGAAAGATATAAAACCAATTCATTTATTCTTGTTAAAACTCTTTATTTATTTATTGAAACATCAGATCAGGGTTTCAATCCACTTGTACTTGTTAAAACTCTATTTATTTATTGAAACATGAGATCAGGGTTTCAATCCACTTGTACTTGTTAAAACTCTTTATTTATTTATTGAAACATGAGATCAGGGTTTCAATCCACTTGTACTTGTTAAAACTCTTTATTTATTTATTGAAACATGAGATCAGGGTTTCAATCCACTTGTACTTGTTAAAACTCTTTATTTATTTATTGAAACATGAGATCAGGGTTTCAATCCACTTGTACTTGTTAAAACTCTTTATTTATGTATTGAAACATCAGATCAGGGTTTCAATCCACTTGTACTTGTTAAAACTCTTTATTTATTTATTGAAACATCAGATCAGGGTTTCAATAAACTGGGTTGTTTAAAACCCATTACACTATACAACCGGTTAAACTGGGTTGTTTAAAACACATTACACTATACAACCGGTTAAACTGGGTTGTTTAAAACCCTGTGTATTTCTAGCAAGTGCATGTAAGAAATTAAAGTTTTCAATTTATCGAATCTAGAGACACGAAGCACTTATACCAAACGTTTTTTTTTATTTATCACAATAGCTGACATTTACATAAAATTTCGTACGCTTTTACCAAATTACTTCGTCATGATGAATCATATTATTGGTTTACAATACTGTACTGTATGACAAAAATCGTTCTTCTAAACAGTTTCGCTGCGTGACTTTATACTTCAGTCTTGTACTGGAAATAGCTTTAAATTTATTGACCAAATTTCCTGAAGCTCGGGCTTGCTTTCAGAACACTTTTTTTTTATAAAGTCTGTTTACAAACCGTGAATCATCCTTGTAAAGGCCCCCCAGTAGCACAGCGGTATGTCTGCGGACTTACAACGCTAGAATCCGGGTTTCAATACCCGTGGTGGGCAGAGCAA
>NW_013678838.1:9038-14288 GCF_000517525.1 Limulus polyphemus | reverse complement strand
CAAAAACACATTAAAGTCTTACAACAACCCGTGCCATTACCAGGTTAGTTACAACAAAACATTAAAGACATAGAACAACCCCTGCAAATACCAGGTTAGATACAACAACACATTAAAGACATACAAGAAACCCTGCAAATACTAGGTTAGATACAACAACACATTAAAGACTTACAACAACCACTGCCAGTGCCAGGTTAGATACAACAACACATTAAAGACTTATAACAAACCTTGACAATTCTATGTTAAATACATCAAGAGATTAAAGACTTACAACCATCCCTGCCAATTCCATGTTAAATATAACAACAAATTAAAAACTTACGAACAACGCCTGCCAGTACCAGGTTAGTTATAACAACACATTGATGATTCACAACAACCCCTGCAAGTACCAGGCCAGAAACAACAACACATTAAAGACTTACAACAACTCATGTCAATTCCATGTTATATACAAAAAGAGATTAAAGACATACAACAATCCCTGCCAACTCCATTTTAAATACAACAACACATTAAAGAATTAGAACAACCCCAGCGAATTTCATGTTAAATATTATAATATATTAAAGACTTACAACAACCCCTGCCATTACCTGGTTAGATACAACAATACATTAAAGACTTACAACAACCCCTGCCTATTCTATGTTAAATACAACAGGAGATTAAAGACTTACAACAACCCCTGTCATTACCAGGTTAGAAACAACAACACAATAAAGACTTACAACAATCCTTGCAAATTCCATGTTAAATACAAGAACAGATTAAAAACTTACAACAATCGTTGACAATTACATGTTAAATACAGCAAGAAATTCAAAACTTACTAAAATCGGCTGCCTGTAAAAGGTTAGTTACAACAAACCATTAAAGACATTCAGCAACCCTTGGAAGTACGAGGTTAGATATAAAAACACATTAAATACTTAGAAGAACCCCTGCCATTACCACGTTAGATACCATAAAATATTAAAAACTTACAACAACCCATGCAAGTACTAAGTTAGATACAACAACACATTAAAGACTTTACAACAACCCCTGCTAATTCTATGTTAAATACAACAACAGATTAAAAAGTTACGAACAACCCCTGCAAGTACTAAGTTAGATACAACAACACATTAAAGACTTTACAACAACCTCTGCTAATTCTTTGTTAAATACAACAACAGATTAAAAACTTACGAACAACCCCTGCAAGTACTAAGTTATATACAACAATACATTAAAGACTTACAACAACCCCTGCCTATTCTATGTTAAAAACAAGATATTTAAAACTTAAGTATAACGCTTGTCAGTATCAGGTTAGTTAAAACAAATTATTATACACCTACAACAACCCCTACAAGTACTATGTTAGATACAACAAAACATTAAAGACATACAACAACCCTTGAAAGTAATATGTTAGATACAACAACACATTAAAGACTTACAACAAACCTTGCCAATTCCATGTTAAACTAAACAAGAGATTAAAAACTTACGAACAACGCCTGCCAGTAACAGGTTAGTTACAAACGCACATTAAAATTTACAACAACCCCTGAGGAAGTAGGTTAGATACAACAACCACTGCTAATTCTATGTCAAATACAACAACAGATTAAAACTTACAACAACGCCTTAGGTAACAGGTTAGTTACAAACACACATTAAAGACTTACAACAACCCCTAAGGAACTAGGTTAGATACAACAAGGCTTTAAAGATTTACAACAACCCCTGCCAGTACCAGTTTAGACCCAACAACACAATAAAGACATACAACAACCCCTGCCAATTCTATGTTAAATACAACAAGAGATTAAAAACTTACAACAACCCCTGCTATTACCAGGTTAGATATAACAACACAATAAAGACTTACAACAACCATTGCCAATTTCACTTTAAATACAAGAAGAGATTAAAAACTAACGAACAACCCCTGTCAGTACGACGGTAGTTACAACAACTAATTAATGACTTACAACAACCCCTGCTATTACCAGGTTAGATACAACAACACATTAAAGACTTACAACAACCATTGCCAATTCCATGTTAAAAAGAAGAAGAGATTAAAAACTTACGAACAACGCCTGCCAGTGACAGGTTAGTTACAACAACACATTAAATATTTACAACAACCATTGCCAATTCCATGTTAAATAGAAGAAGATATTAAAAATTTACGAACAACCCCTGTCAGTACTAGATTAGTCACAACAATTAATTAAAGACTTACAACAAAGTCCAAGTCGGGTTTCGCCACCAACCTTGAAATTGCAATATAAACTCTGAACCAAAAGGATTTGTGATCGGTCTAGCTGCCTTAGGGCTGGGTGGTGCTTCATATATACCAAGAAGGAATTGAAACATTACATAATATATAGTTTACTCTGTCATATTGGAGATTAAGTGCTTATAATCGACTGTAAAATGATAAATTTGTTTTCTAATATTGTATTATATTATCTGATGCTCTATATCAGGGATACCCAACATTTTTGTTCCTCTGTACCCCTTGGGCATTCTCTCCCCAAGCACTAATGGAGGGAGGAGAGCTTACCCAGTTGGCTGATCCCTAGTTTATCAACTGATTTGTAACGAGGATGTTTTATATTGCTTATGTTCTACATTACTTATTGAAAACATGAGTTATAATGTAGCACAGCAATAACATCACAACGTTCACCATGATCACAATTTTTTGTCTAAAGAGCGTATATTGATGTGAGCCACTTTGCTCTCTTTGTCTGACTGTAGATGAAAACACCATATAAAGTGTAAACCATGGTTTTACTCTCAGACACCTATGTACCCCCTGAGTAGTGCAATTGTACCCCTGGGGATACATGTATCCCAGGTTTGGAATGTCTGCTCTAAATTATTTAAATCATGTGTATAAATAGATATATTGGAAAAAAACGAATAGTTAAAAGCAATGATTGTTGTATTGACAACATGTAAAGCTTTACCAAATCTTGTACTGATATTGGTTCCTGTTGATTGCTAGAATGAAATATTTGACATCCAGTATGAATGAATACCATTGAATGAAACAACAAGTTTTGTAACATCACATGCAAGGCTTCTATGATGGTGAAATATATAGTTTCTGTTTAACAAAATGACAGTCAGGCTCTGGTTCACCTCACTGTGCATCAAGTGAAACCATAGCTTCAGCCAGTTAATATAACTTTCATTATGATGAAGGATGATAAGCTAGATATGACTACATCTAGGTGATGTTCAGTTATAGAATGGATGTAGTCACTTATGCTCTCATTGATGGCATTGTGATCCTAGGTATGAATGTACTGTGGAAATTGTTGACCATTTTTGCCTATGCAACAAGTAAACTTAGTTTCTGTGGATTAGTCATAAATAATTAGCAAGTTCTTTCAACTGGTCCAATTTCTTAGTATCTCATTTACTGTAAAGGGAAACATATTATCTTCAAAGATTGTACATTTCCATTTCTATTTGAACCACAATCAAATATCTAGGTATAATTACTGAACTTTAACACCATGTCGTTAATGTCCTTTTCATCATTTTAGTAGGAACTTCTTTTGGAATACTTTGTCTTTAATCATAAATACTACATTAAACAAACATAATTATATATTCCTGACTTATCGAACAGCCGCCATGTCCGTTTAGTTACAAGATTTTTTGGCTTGACAATACAAGCCATACTGATGTTTTGTAACCAAAACTTTCATTTTAGAGTTTAAAAACTAGATCTAGGTGTTCGTTAATTAGCAAGGCTACTAAATCTAGGTGTTGGTTAATTAGCAAGACTACTAGATCTAGGTGTTGGTTAATTAGCAAGGCTACTAGGTTAAGTGTTGGTTAATTAGCAAGGCTACTAGATCTAGGTGTTGGTTAATTAGCAAGGCTACTAGATCTAGGTGTTGGTTAACTAGCAAGGCTACTAGATCTAACCCTATAAATGTCTATTGTAGATCTTACTTGTTTGTTTGTTGGATTTTGCACAAAGCTACATGAGAGCTATCTGTGCTAACTATCCTCAAAGTCATTCAAAAATAAATAAGCTTTATTAAAAACTGTTTAGAAGTTTGATTCAAGATGTGATAGACTAGAGGGAAGACAGCTAGCGAACCTTTCCTGGACTTGATTCTGTCAAATACTTAAATAACTCTAGTACTGAGATATAGTTGTGGTCGAGATGTAGAGAAAACAGATGTGTCCATTAGGTCAAGCTCAAAGTTCAAAGAGAAATCCCACTGAGAGCATAATGTGTAACCTTAATACTTTTTCAAGGGGGTATATATAGAAACCGCATAATTTTATCTCTAACCCATACCTTTCCTAAACCCTATTCAACGTCCAGAGACATGATGTGTGAGATTCGATTCTTTAATATATTGTTGCGTCAGCGAAGTCACATTACTAATTTCTAGAACTAACCTGTACCTTGGCGAATGCTCTAGCATTTACTAGATAGGGTAGTCTGGTATATAAAAGAGGGTGACAACGTGACAGAATAATGTGTGTGTAGATAGTAAGTCAGAAGTATTGTTGACGTTCGTTGATATAGCGTTTGTTATAGAGCGACTGTTGAAAATAAGTGTATCGTAGAGTTGTATTCGGAAAGAATAAACCAGTTTTATTAAGTAAGGACTTGTGTCGCTAAAGTTTCGTCGGAACAAAGTTACGGAAAGTTAATTAACGAACGGAGACGTAACAATATTATCAGATATCTATTATTGTGACTTGTAGTTGTCTGGTTCAGGTCAGTTTAATGTTACGTTTAAACACCCAAAAGCACTTTACAGGCTGTATATATTATCAGATATCTATTATTGTGATTTGTAGTTGTCTGGTTCAGGTCAGTTTAATGTTACATTTAAACACACAACAGCACTTTATAGGCTGTATATATTATCAGATATCTATTATTGTGTCTTGTCTGGTTCAAGTCAGTTTAATGTTTCGTTTAAATACCCAACAGCCCTTTACAGGCTGTATATATTATCAGATATATATTATTGTGACTTGTAGTTGTCTGGTTCAGGTCAGTTTAATGTTACGTTTAAACACCCAACAGCACTTTACAGGTTGTATATATATTATCAGATATCTATTATTGTGTCTTGTCTGGTTCAAGTCAGTTTAATGTTACCTTTAAATACCCAACAGCACTTTACAGGCTGTATATATTATCAGATATCTATTATTGTGTCTTGTCTGGTTCAAGTCAGTTTAATGTTACCTTTA
>NW_013678838.1:5629-8274 GCF_000517525.1 Limulus polyphemus | reverse complement strand
AAAGCTACTAGATCTAGGTGTTGGTTAATTAGCAAGGCTACTAGGTTAAGTGTTGGTTAATTAGCAAGGCTACTAGATCTAGGTGCTGATTAATTAGCAAGGCTACTAGATCTAGGTGTTGGTTAATTAGCAAGGCTACTAGATCTAGGTGTTGGTTAATTAGCAAGGCTACTAGATCTAGGTGTTAGTTAATTAGCAAGGCTACTAGATCTAAGCCTATAAATGTTAATTGTAGATCTTACTTCTTTGTTTGTTGTATTTTGTACAAAGCTACATGAGAGCTAACTATCTGTACTAACTATCCTCAAAATCATTCAGACATAAATAAGCTTTATAAAAGACTGTTTAGAAGTTGATTCAAGATGTGATAGACTAGAGGGAAGACAGCTAGCGAACCTTTCCTGGACTTGATTCTGTCAAATACTTAAATAACTCTAGTACTGAGATATAGTTGTGGTAGAGATGTAGAGAAAATAGATGTATCCATTAGGTCTAGTTTAAAGAGAAATCTCACTGAGAGCTTTATGTGTAGCCATAATAACTTTTCAAGGGAGTATATATATAGAAACCGCATGATGTTATCTCTAACCCATACCTCTCCTAAACCATATTCAACGTCCAGAGACATGATGTGTGAGATTCGATTCTTTAATATATATATATAGCTATTTTATGGTAGATATTTACTCTGATGATGGTAACACGTTTACCGAAACTAGTTGGTTGTAAGTTATATTAAATAATTTTACTTATTATTGTGTCAAACAACGTCGTTTTTTGTAATTGTTACTATAAATATACCAGCACAATGTGCCTTAAAGAATTAACAAGAAAGGATATCAACACGACAAGCCACCAACCAACTTTATAATCAACAGATGATCGACAACTAAACAATGAAGAAACACATATTCTGAACAAAGGACTCCACTTTGCTGTCACTCAATTTAATGATCGTGAGTGATTGTATCATTACTAGAACATTCCATATACGTCATTGGTATTATGTTTAATCTCAATAAAATACATCATAAGTGTAAATGATTACACTTTACAGTCTTATGTAAACTTATGTGGTGAATTCATGCGTTTAACAAAGTGGAAAATTTCAAAAACTTAACTGACTGAACACCGAATAAAGCACGAAATCAACGATGTTTATAATTAATTAATACACCATTATTATTATTATTATTACTCAGGTCCTAACTTAAAGTAACGAATCAAAACTAATTAAGAACAGAAAACAAATTACTTGTATATCTTGAGACGACAAAGGAAATCGTATAGATAACTATATGAAACATAAATTACCATAGATCACTAGATCAAGTAGAAATTCTGATATATAATTTGATTAAACACAAAATATTATAGAACATTATATAAGATATGAATTCAATCAATCAGTGAAATATCTGGTGATGTTATAACACTGAGTTCATTTTTTTAAGAACTTAGAAGATGAGGATCGTTCTTTTTAAAAAGTTAAACGACTCTTTGTGGCGTTTTATTTGTAACATAGTTGATATAGTTAGTTTTAAATGAACCAAATTCTAGCAACTTGTGCTATACACACAGAAATTTATATCTGATGTACACCACTAACGATAGAACAATACACAAATTAATATCTGATGTACACCACTAACAATAGTAAAATACACAAATTAATATCTGATGTACACCACTAACGATAGAACAATACACAAATTTATATCTGATGTACACCACTAACGATAGTACAATACACAA
Source organism: Limulus polyphemus (assembly GCF_000517525.1). NCBI lineage: Eukaryota > Metazoa > Arthropoda > Merostomata > Xiphosura > Limulidae > Limulus > Limulus polyphemus. The sequence continues at coordinate 6,519 of NW_013678838.1, read as the reverse complement.
ATTTATATCTGATGTACACCACTAACGATAGAACAATACACAAATTTATATCTGATGTACACCACTAACGATAGAACAATACACAAATTAATATCTGATGTACACCACTAACGATAGCACAATACACAAATTAATATCTGATGTACACCACTAACGATAGAACAATACACAAATTTATATCTGATGTACACCACTAACGATAGAACAATACACAAATTAATATCTGATGTACACTACTAACGATAGCACAATACACAAATTAATATCTGATATACACCACTAGCAATAGTACAATACACAAATTAATATCTGATATACACCACTAACGATAATGCAGTACACAAATTAATATCTGATATTATCAAAGTTTTAGTATATAGATTATATAGACATTTGTATGAATACCTTTTAGTTATTTTTCAGGTGCTCTGTTTCTAAACCTTCGTCGTGTACTTCTGTTTGTTCTACTTCTAACAAGAATGTTTCGGAAGTTAAGTGGTTAGTATCAGTTAAGTTCTGGCTAGATGTCCACAGAACAGTAGCACATCCTGTATGTATATAACCTCTCGTGTTACTGGACAACTTCAACTGGTTTTAATGTCAAGGTGAATCTGACCAAAGACCACTTTTGGAAAAAGAAACTCTTGAATGTATTATTGAACTTAGAGAAGATATATGATGTGAAATATTATTAAATATAATGGAAACTCTAGGAATAAGAGACATTGTATTAAAATATTTTATATAAAGAAACACTGATTGTAAATATAAAAACATAACGTGTGATGTGCATGTTATAAAATATGTTATCTATAGAGCTTTGTACTGGACTCATTTTTTGTAATGTAAATTTAAATAAAATTACTGTGTCTGCTGATGATATATATCAT
>NW_013678838.1:3938-4921 GCF_000517525.1 Limulus polyphemus | reverse complement strand
AGACAGAGATTAGCCAAGTTCAAGGTTCTGAGTTTGTTATTAAGAAGTCTTGTATATATAAACAAATGAAGTTTGTCCTATCTTAAAATATTTATTACTTTTAAATCTGCAAAGAAACAATAACAATACGTTACAAATTTATTATTATTAATTATTATGTTAATAAATACCTTGTTTGTTTGTGTTTGTTTATTGAGTTTCGAGTAAAGCTACTCAAAGGATATCTGCGCTAACTCTCCTTAATTTTCAACTATAGACTAGAAGTAAGACAACTTATCAACACCACGAACCGGTGTTGTGATAGACAATAGAAGTTTTGGTATTTAAACTGAAACCAGTGACAATAAAATATGTGATGAATATATGTGATTAAGGGTGATAAATAGTACCCTTAGGTGTTTGGGAGCAGTTCACGCAACAATGCCGTTGTTACTCGTGCTGTTTAACATGTGGCTCCATCTTGTGGAAACCACAATTACCGTCGATGACACGTTCAGAAGGAGCAACATTAACACCTAGTTCTGGACAGCATGCTCTTTGAGTAGTAACGATGGACCATTTGTTTGTAAAATAAAACTCAAGAGTAAAAGAACGATGTTGGACTGTACAGCCGTTCAGCATTAAATTATGAATATTTATTCGTCATTCGAAAAAAACAGACAGCGTTTTACACTTCATCTATTCATTCAATAATGATTAAAGTGTATGAATACTTAACATTTTACATATAACAGATGGATTAACTGTGTAGCATAATGAATGGTTTAAACACATATACTTGTTTAACTTACATAGTATAGAAAACGACTGTTTTACATATTAGCATAAAACATTCAATCTCTAGATATATATGGAATGTTTCACACTAACTAAAGGTAATACTATTTGTCTTTTTACATATATATTCATACACAGGTTATATTTTATATTTTCACTTCGTTATCCCCGTTTTTGTGAATAGTAAACTTATGGACAGTCAGAGC
>NW_013678838.1:2180-2938 GCF_000517525.1 Limulus polyphemus | reverse complement strand
GTTTTTGTGAATAGTAAACTTATGGACAGTCAGAGCTAAAATTTAGGGTTGATTTCTCATGATGGGCAGGACACAAATATTTCATTGTATAACTTTGTGTTTAACTTTAAACAAACAAAAATAATCTAATCGATAATAAAGAAAGTGTTTGATTATTTAAAATTAAAATTTCAAGTATCGTTGTTTGTTTAAATGTAGAGTCTAATTCATTGTTTACATACATATAATAGTTTTACTTAGAATCTAATTAGTCTTGTAAAGAACTGTTTTTCGTGTAGAGAAATTATTCAAACTGTATATCTATCGTGTGAATCACACTAACAATACAATATTTCCGAACGAAAATAACTTTATATAGTCTGTGTTTGAACTTGTATTTATATCCTGTCATTATTTATAAACCCCTTTCTTAAGTACTAATACCTTTTGATTTTACCCTCTAGTTTTTAATTCAATAATAAATCATTTATTTTAATTAAGTGTTACCCAAATATAACGTTTTCCTAACACAAGTATCATAGGTTTGTAAATTTTATTATTCATGGATAACGATATTCTAAACCTACGATTTGTGTGTTGATGGTGCAAATGTTGACCTTTTGTCCGAATAAAAATGAAAATTTGCCCGAATGGCCGCATGTATTGCAAGTTATGAGGGATTGCCGCTCATACTGTGTACTCTTGTGACTTTATAGCCCTGGTGTAACTTTGTGAAATGAAAATTTAAAAAGTGAATTTGTAAAGTTTGTTTATACTCG
>NW_013678838.1:0-1445 GCF_000517525.1 Limulus polyphemus | reverse complement strand
AAGCTGATTTAATAATGAAAGGAATTGTATCGCTGAAGTTCCTCGGAAAGAATTTCTACCAAAAATTAACAAACAAGTAGATATTTATCAAATTCGTGTCAGAGAGTGGGTAGGAAAAGACAAAAAAAAAGATGGAAACGAGAAGTGGCAAAGAAGAACAGCAAAAAAAAAAAAAAAACAAGAAGAACGAGAAAAAAAGCAAGAAAAGAGACTACAGCAGTGGTTAGAGGAGAAAGAAAATAAACAAGAATAGATGCTACACCAGTGGTTCGAGGAGAATAAATAAACAAGAAATAAGACTACAGCAGTGGTTGGAGGAGAAAGAAAATAAACAAGAACAGATGCTACAGCAATGGTTGGAGGAGAAAGAAAATAAACAAGAAAAGAGACTATAGCAGTGGCAAGAAAACCAGCACCAGTTGCAACTGGGACAAAAAAGGAAAAAAGAAGCACAAATGTAAAAGATTAGTAAATTTGAAAGGGAATTAAATACATTAAAGTACGATTTAATGTCTTTTATACAGAGAGGATATATTAGCCATGGACCTAATCAGATCCAGACAACAGGAAGCTCCTTCCAGACCCTGCAGCTAAACCCTAATGCAGACATATTCAGTCCTGCCAGAAGTCACATTCCAAACATGAGTGTCAGCAATCAAGGTGATCTAGTACAAAGGAAGCCACAGGAATTCGATGGGAAGGCACTGTGGGAAGCATATTGAGTACAATTTGAGCTACTGGCACAAATGAATGGATGGACAGAGGAGCAGAAAGCAGTGTACCTCGCAACGAGCCTGAAGAGACAACCACTGGAAATACTTGGATAGTTGTCAGTAGACGACAGGCACAACTCTAGAACTCAGGTATGGAACCCAAAATCAGTTTGAAGTCTACAGGGCTAGGAATAGGACGACAGACCCTGCTAAAGGGGAGAGCCTGCAAGAGCTGGCACAGGATTTGGAAAGTATGGCACACAAGGCCTACCCAACTGCGCCACACGATGCCCTCAGGCTGTTACTGAGGTATCAGTTTATAGACGCCTTGGACAGTTCACAACTGAAGATATAAGTAAAGCAAGCATACCCCTCAACTATGCAAGATGCAATGGCCAGAGCTCTTGAATTCGAATCCTACATTAAGTCCAGCACAGAGGTACCAATCTTGGTACAGTCATCGGGATTCAAGGCCAGAAAAGGGCAGCTTTCAGAAACGTTTGGGGGACTTTGCTCGCACTGTAACATACATGGGCACAAGAAAGCTCAATGCCAGGAACTTCAACACAGGGAAGATGCTACGGCAGGAAAGGCTGCTACCCAGAAAGGTTGTTCGAACTGTGGAGAGCAAGGACATATGAAGAGTCAGTGTAAGAAGAATACTACTGTGAAAGTCCCAACAGCTAAGTGTAAAACGGCAAGCAATCATAGCGTCTATGTGACAGGAAAGCT
>NW_013678837.1:7502-9081 GCF_000517525.1 Limulus polyphemus | reverse complement strand
ATTTAATTAAGTTATTTATTAAACCAATAACAATTAACAGTATTGTTCGTCCCGAACAATAGCCACTTACAAGGAGGGGCAGTGTTGCGTCAGCGAGGTCACGCCACGTTTCTAGAACTATCTTGTTCTTTCGTGAATGCCCTAGCATTTACTAGATATATGTTAGTCTGGTATATATATAAGACGCTCACAACGTGACGGGACAACAATGTGTGTAGGTGATGAGTAACTGAATGTATGCGGACAGAATATTGTTGCCCTCGTGAGACGTTTGTTTTAGCGCGAATGTTGAAATCAAGTGTATCGTAAAGTTATATTCAGAAAGAATAAGCCAGTTTTATTAAGTAAGTACTTGTGTCGCTAACGTTTCGTCGGAACGAAGTTACGGAAAGTTAATTAACAAACGGAGACGTAACAATGTATATACACACAATATTATGTTACGATCACGCGTTCGCCGATATCTGTTACATTTGTAAGAAATTTCTGTATAGCAAAGAGAAATAATCCTTAGCCAACTTATCTTGACAAATATATCTTCAGACTTTCTACTGACGTGTGTTCTAGCGTTGGCAGTTATTTCCAGATATTTTGAGGTTCTAAATGCGCTTCTTAATTATATTTTCTCATTCTGTGGGAACATCAAAGTCTATATTATTGGAAATATTGTCCTGTGATTCTACATCATTCATCAGTCTCGCTAATTATATGTCTGTGTGGTCAGTTCGTATTTGTGTTGGCACTCCACAGCAATTGCATAAGCAGAACTTCATACCTAGTGTAATAAGCCCTGTGTACAAAGTATCAAGGACTGAATTTCATATTATAAACAGCTTAAATTTCTTGTTATTTAGGAGAAAAAAAATTCACCTCAAAGTGACTGATTTTGGAAACAACGTATTTTTTAACAATATTTAGACGTCGTCGTTTCTCATCTTTTCTTACATATAATACTGAAGAACTGTTGCAAAATAATAGCAGAGCAGGTAAATGCGAATAATACATAAACAGTTTACATTTACAATTCTATGGTTGATTAGACAAAGTCTACAAGGTCTAGATCGTACATGACCAACTGCCGGCGTGCGAGCCTAATCCGGCTTGTGAGAGTCTGCTATTCGGCCCCTGTTTATTGTTTAATCATATTTTACTTTGGCTAAACTGGAAAACGAAAACAGAAAACGAAACCGTGACCTAGGAAACCAGTCGCGTGAGAATTCTGAGAACTTTCTTCAAATGTTAATTCAGCTATTTATTTAAAATCATATTATTAACTAAGGGTATGTTGAACACAGTAGGAATTAAAACATAAATTAAGCAACTATTCTGAAGTACGTTACCTGGTAATATAGTTTCGGCACCCAGAATACAGTATTGGTAGGAAATTGGTTAAATAGTACAAAATAGTTGGCTATCCATGACATATGCCTCCCAGTGACACAGTGATATGTCTGCGGACTTATACCACTAGCAATGTAAGCAGAATGAAAGTTCGACCCTTAATATCAATTGGTGAACGTTTCCTGATTCATTCGGCAATCGGTAAAGTACTAACGTTTGTAAACTTCACTCCTTATTT
>NW_013678837.1:0-6864 GCF_000517525.1 Limulus polyphemus | reverse complement strand
CGGATACCCTACATAAAGTGATGAATTCGTTGACAAGGCTAAAGAGATGAGGATAAGAGAATTAGCCTAAGGTAAAGTAGTTATATATAATTGGCACTTGAAAACGTCGGTACTTTGTGAAATTCCATAATTACGGAATTGAGAAAAAACAAGAAAAGTGTACGTTTCACAAACACAGCATTTATTCACGACCATGGTTTCGCCTTATGATGCTTTTACTGGTGAAACCATGGTCGTGAATAAATGAAGTGTTTGTTAAACGTACAATTGTCCTGTTTTCCCTCAATTCTGTAAAGTAGTTGTATATAATTGGTACTTGAAAACGTCGGTATTTTGTGAAACTCCATAATTACAGAATTGAGACAAAACAAGAAAGTGTACATTTCACAAACACGGTATTTATTCACGACCATGGTTTCGCCTTATGATGCTTTTACTGGTGAAACCGTGGTCGTGAATAAATGAAGTGTTTGTTAAGAGTACAATTGTCCTGTTTTCCCTCAATTCTGTAAAATAGTTGTACGTTTATAAAGGAAGCTTTCCAGTTTGAGACTTAACTCGAATAGAATAAATTTGCAGATAAAGAGATAAAGTCACGACCTAGAAGTTGTGTGGACCATCAGATCAAGTGATATCGACACACTTACATTCACCTAATGATAGTCTTGAGAAACTGAAAGGATTAATCAGACCGCTAGTTAGATGGAGTGGAAAAAAATGTTAGACAAGAGCTGTTTCAGGTGTAACTTTAATTGACATATTGCTAGGAACTGCAAACAAAAGCTTATAGAGAATAACAACTCACCTCAAAGGATGGCAGTAACAGGAAACTCTTATAAATGTAGGACACTTGGCCATTACAGCCGTGACTATGAAAACACAACAGCTGTTAATAAACAAGAAGACGATTCCCTTAGCATTAGTCTTCAAGCCTAACCAGATTGAAAGAGGAACGAAAAGCTAAGCTATCATTTACCCATGTGTTTTATCTAATGCTGATTAAAGTCCACAGTGTAGTATTAAGTAAATTTATAAATTAACTTAGTTATTCATTAAGGAGAAAATTCTGCATATTTCTTTCAGGTTTATTTTTCCAATGAGGAAATTACAGAAATTGTTCCTGCTATGTTTCTGTGAATGGGAGGTGTCATTGGAGTAATTCTACTGACTGGGCTACTTATGGACCAAAAAGTAATACAATAGTCAAATAAGGTGAGAGTAATTATGATTTAAAAAGTTTTATGTTTTAAACAGCAAAGTAAATTCGCATCATATAATCTGGATAAGTTTGACTTCTTTACTAGCATAAGTTGTCACTGGAGCCAGCTTAGATTATTTTAGTCTGAATAATGTGGTGTGTTTGGACATATGCTGAATCTCAACTCAACCAAGTTTAATAAATAATTCAGTTGCAACAGTATTGAGCTTTTGAAGACATAAAATACTTTTAATGATGACACATTCCAAGAAATATAGGTTATTTCAAAACTTGACCATTTAAATTCTGGGTGGCTAAACAAACAAACAGAGATGATTGATAAGAATATAAAAACAAGTAACCTAAAAAACAATTAACCTTATCAGAGCGATGCCATTTTCAAATTCATTTCTACGCGCGTTACTGAGTTACATTAAAAATTAAATTAAACAAATTTACTATCCATGTATGTCACACAGAAAGATGATAGTAAATATATGTTCCAGTTTCTGTTTCTTATTCATGCATATGCTGATGTTTCTTCTCCAAGATTTTGGTTTCTTTTGATAATAGATGGCTGATTAATAATTTGGTTGCTTTTGGTAACAAGTGTACTGTAACTTTTTTGTTCAGTAGGAACCTTGACACCTTAGGGTATACACTTAAAGAACTTTATATAAACCAGAGCTGTTTATGTTAGATTATGCTACTAAATTGAAACATGGATGAAGTTAGAGCATTTGCATCTAAAGAAGCTTAGCCAGGGTTTAATATAAGTGAATGAATAACTGTCTGTTAGTGTTTTGTGAAAAATAATGTTACTTTAAATAACCACATAGTAAAGGAGCACAAAATCAGGGAAAGCTTGTACGTCTTTTTTCCAGTACAGTATATTGTATGTTGCTATACTTAGGAAACAACTATATTCATAATTCTAACACAGGAAGAAACAATATTCAACGAACTAACTAATGTGTATGAAATGTCAACGCAGTCATATGTTAGTATACAATGTAAGGGTCCAATTACGAATGACTTTGACTGTACAAGATTAATAAACAAAGACAAATTAGGTGCATCATGAAAGAAAGATTCAGGCAATGTTAACGTCAAAGACGAACAATCGTATACTAATGGTGAAGTTCTTGTTCATGTGTCACGAAAAGAAGCTCTTAGAATAAAATATCTATAGTTTGTATCTGATTCTTTTACCTCTTCATGCTTGTGAATGTTTTTTCATAAGACAAGTATATGCATTTGATATTAGCGATATTTGTTTTTCTAAGATTCCTTTCAAGTTATGAACATGAAAATGTTTAACTCCTGAATCTTCGATTTTCCAAAGTCACCTTGAGATACGGGATTAAATCAAAACCTTATATAGGAAAAGTGCGCTTGTGGTGCTCTAACCTAATAGAAAATAAATGGAAATTATAGTTACAAACCAAGTACCAACACCAAACTTAATTGAAACACTTTTACCGGATTGATAAATATTTTAAAAATATTTTCTTCAGAAAAACGAGCAGATGTTTACAAAAGATGGCACGTTTCTTTCCACCACTGGTTCTGTAACAGAAGTTGTTCATGCCGTCAGCAGAGTGATCGTTGAATTCATTCAGTATAAAATATTTTCAAAGGTACTAAAACGTTTATGAGGTATATTAAGAAAACAAATTCTAGAACATCTTTTTTCCAAGGTATTCGTGTTAAGTTTTAGTCTTACAACTTTAAAACCAGGAGTTCGATTCCCTTCTTTGGACAAAATGCAGATAACCTATTCTATTTTAGTTTGCACTAAAAGAAAAACAACATCTAAAATTATTGTTTTATTCAAATTTAGCTAAATAAGAACCTAAAATGCTTCATTGTTTTTCATAATTTAAACATTTCATGTACATACGTACAAATATGACCTTCATGTTTAGCAGTAAATTGTTGTATTGTTTTTCTTCTAAAACAACTTCTCACTACAAATGTGCAACAAAGATGCACAAGTGTCAACAATAAAGTTATAACTTATTTTAACTTCACTCTTAAAATGTAGAGAATTAGATGAAATAAAACTTTATAAAGGAAAAATTAGAATTTTATAAGTTATTTTCAATGAAAATCTTAAATCGGAGACGTAATTTTTTTATTTAAAATTTAGAAATATATATAAGTAAAGGCATCTCAAATACATTTATATATAATAAATATAATACATTATTTTCAAATAAAATATTTCTCTCAATCCTTATGGCTCAGTGTCAAACTATAGGGTTTATAACGATAAAATTCGGGTCACGATCTGAAGTTAGCTCTGTACTTGACAGGCGAAAGTGATGTTATAGTTCCACGAATTGGTACCAGAGGGCCGGAAGTTGTCATGCCACCATGACACTTCACCAGCTGAAGTTGTCTGCAGTCAGATAGCATATGGCTAAGAGATGTCACGTGACAGCATAGTTCAAGTGTTACTCAACAGAGAGCGTGTTGATAGGTGTCATAGTTTTACGAAGTGGTACCAAAAGGCGTGGCTGTCCAAGTGTAGGGGTGAAATCATAGTTCTATACCAGAAGATCTGTTTCTATAGACGGATGGAGTTTCAAAGGTTCTATAGGCATATTTACTTGGCAAATTCTGTTACAAGCGGATGGTATTATTTGACAAATGGTGTTCGTATTAATGTATAGTTCAGTAGGATGATGAGTTCGTTGTAGGGTGCTTCAACATGTAATTACGTCATCAATGTCTATATTTAATTATGTTATAAAAAATTACAAGTAAAACCATTATTTTAACGACTCAACTATTATAACATTGATGCATATGTCAGCTTTTATCATACATACTATTTTAATTTATCCATTACTTGCATAAGGTAAATATTATAGCATAACCAATAATATACTTTTAATACAATTATAATTATCGGTTCTGAAATAATTTTTTTCATACTTAATGTGTTATTTCTATAAATATTGAACAAAACCCTTAAATTACTATTCTACACCTAATTGTGTTTTAAGTATTGATTTATTACTCATTTAATGTACTTAGTATATTTTTAACTTCTATATTTAATTTGCTTAACATACTTTTTATAATTTCGTCTTAATCTTGACAAGCTTCCCAGTCCTTGCTGAAGAGAAACATCCCCATAACATGACGCTGCCACTACCACGCTTGACAGTTGGGATGGTGTTAACTGGGTGATATGTTGTGTTGGGCTTGTACTAAATGTAATGCTTTGAATGTAGACCAAAAAGCTCATTTTTTTTCTGTCTGACCACAAAACCTTCTGCCACATGTCTACAGTATCATTCACATGCTTTGTCGCAAACTCCATACGAGATTTAAGATGATTCTTTTTCAGTAATGGCTTCTTTCTTGCCACTCACCTATTTTGGCCAGCTTTGTTTAGAGACTGGGATATTATTGATTTATGAACATTGACTCCTTATCTCAGACATGGAACTTTGCAACTCTTTCAAAGTCACTGTTGGCGTCACAGTGGCATCCCTAACCATTTTTCTGCTTGTCTGGCTGTATAGTTTGGAAGGGTGGCCTGATCTGGGTGTCGATTGGTTGGTATTAAGCACATTCCACTTCTTAATGTTGGTCTTTACTGTACTCAAAAGTATCCTAAGTGACCTTGAAATTTCCTTGTAACTATCTCCTGATCTGTGCTTCTCTACAACTTTATCCCTGACTTGTTTGGAAACCAATTTGATTACACACACAGAGAGAGAACATTACACTGATTTTCTAACCTTTCAAATTAATCTTTTGCACCTGAACTGATTTATGGTTCCCGTAGCAAAGAGGTTGAATATTTATGCAATTGCGAATATTCTAATTTTTTTTGAAAATCTAACGTACTGACATAATATCACTGTTTTTTAGCTTTTTCAATTTGGAGTAGATTGCGTAGATTCTAAATATCAAGTCAGATTTGAAAGTTTCATGATTGCAAGCTCAGATGGCAACAAAATGTGGAAAACTTTACAAGGCACTGTATACACTTGATTAAAAAAGTCCTTCTCTGTAAATGTTACATCAAACATAGAAGACAACATAACCAGTTTAGTTGGTTTATTCTACATTTTTATCCTTTAGTGATGTGTAACTCATCTGAATTAGGGATAGAAGAGTTCAAATTAAAATATATTTATACAAAACTCTAGGATAGACAGAGAAGTTTAAGAACTAGCCGTCAGTTATAAACTTGTTATATATGCATTAAACAAGAACGAAAGTACTTTTCTATCATGTATAAGACAATAATTCACATTAGCTATGTGTTAATATATGCTGGTGTCTCAGTGGCAGGTTTCAGTGCTTATATCAATATGGTTCGAGACTTGATAACCCTGTTGGTCACATCACAGATATCCCATATGAGTAGTCAAGGGGGGATTGCATGGCACGCCACCAGAGGGAAGCACGTGTATCGACATCAGGCAATAAGGAGGGGATAGAGATGATGAAGTCTATGAACTGGCACTAGAGGGCACGTTGCATGTGACACTTTGCTAGATTGCCATTTCTTGTATTCATGAAAACCTAACAACTGAAGGTGTCTGCTGTCAAAGTGTAAGTTGCTAGTCGTGACATTATAGCTGGAGTGTTACTCAATAGAGAGTGTTTTGCTAGGGTCACATAGTGGCACCAGGAGAAACGTTGGTATGATGTATATCAACATATAAATACCTTTAGAGTAAAAAGTCTTAAACTTGATACTTTAATGAAATTTCATAAACTTACTTTTACTGTTTCAACTATTTTAATCTTATCAACTTTATAATTTTCCATTAATTACGTTTTATAAAAGCAGATGGTGTTTCTACAGATAGTGACTATAGGCGGATAGTGCTACTTAGGACCATGATAGCATACTTTGTAGGATCATTGAATATAAAATAGTACTTTACCTTACTTGCCTGGCATTCCTTTTACAATTAAATGTCACATTACGTAGAAAACACTTCACGAATTCATTAGTTCTGAAGTTTATCCTTCTATTTTTAACATGCATGGCATACTTTTTTCTGTTTCTAGAGCTAGATGGTGCTACTATCGCATTTAACACACTAATCATAGTTTTCCTTCATTATCTAATTTGCATGAGCTACTTTTTCTAATTTCTGAAGAGGGCGAAATTTTCGTGATAACATCTCTATATACCATGCAATAATTTAACATACGATATTACTGTTTCTTTTTTTATTGTTCTTGACCAAATATTTCATTTCACATATGTTAATTTTCACTTACATATGTTTTACAAAGGTGGATGCTGTTACTAGGTGTATTATGTGTTTCACGAATCGTGTTACCATACTTCAGTAGGAATGTATACAGATTTCAACTTGTCTGAACTTATGTTAATAGTTTTTATGTATATATTACATATGTTTCTATAGGAGGATAGTGTTACTAAACTACTATATGCAGATGATGCTATTAAGGACAATGTCAGCATAAGGGCTAGGATCATCAGTTAATCAATAGTATTTTAGTTTACTTGTCTAGCATACATTTTACAACTATCCATAACTTTATCTATAAAACATTTCACTAATTCATCAGTTCTAAAGTTTTTGCTTTTTTACTTCACTTGCATGACACATTTTTTGCTGTTACTAGAGCTGGGTGGTGTTACTATCACATCTAACGTA
>NW_013678836.1:5645-10402 GCF_000517525.1 Limulus polyphemus | reverse complement strand
ACCACTACTAGAAATCAGTGTACCCCGACTTAGAATCCTTTCTACCACTACTAAAATAGAAAGGATTCTAAGTCGGGGGTACACTGACCACTACTAGAATAGAAAGGATTCTATGTCGGGGTACACTGGACACTACTAAAATGCCTAGCCAAATATAGGAAGAAGCTAAACATGCGAATGTTTTTTTATAAACTAATTTATATAGAATCATGATCCATTGATCTGTATGTGGACTACAGATCTATCGTCAAATTTCTAGCTTCACGCCAGTTGTCAGTCGACTTGAAATGAGCAACTTAATAACAAGCATTTCCATTTCAAGCCTACTGTTGGTGTTTGACCGTAGAGATCACAGAGAGAAAGTCGTTTTGTACAGGCTCTGCAACGACCACAGTTTTATTGTTTGCTCATCATTTTATTTTACAAGGAACTATTCCGCCATCGTGTGACCTTTATGACACTCAAGTCACAAGTGCCGACATTTTAATTTTGTACCGTCGCCACGACTGCCAGCGGGGGCATCATTTTCACCATGTTTTTTTCTAAGGATTTACTTTTGACGTTGGACTGTGCCATTGGCGATGGTGACACTGTCCAGATTGATCGTGTTTTAAGCTTTTTGTGGGTCATTGACCTTTTTTTTTCATTCGCTTTTAGTTTTTAACGTCATTTACTGGTTATGTTCAGTTTGTGTTTTATTTTATTTACTTTTTACCGTGTTTTACATTTGCCTTTTTTTTTTTTTACTTTTACTGCCGGCGCAGATAGTCCCACCGCCATAAAGCAAACACCAAACAATCATTTGATTAGCATTTTCTATAAGGAAGCATCAATGTCACTTATTACAAAAACTAGGGCCAGGCGTGGCCTAGTGGTTAATGTGTCGAACTGTGAATCCGAAGGTCCATGGTTCACGTCTTACTGCAGCAAAATCGCGTCCCACACTTTTGTATCGTAGGTGAGTTATAATAGTGACGGTCAAATCCCACTATTCGATCAGAGTATCACAAGAGTTGGCGGTGGGCGGTTTTGACTAGCTGCCTTCAATTTAGTCTATCATTTCAAAATTAAGAACGGCTAGCCCAGATAGCCCTCGAGCAGGTATGCGCGAAATTCAGCAAAGCAAAAAACAACATATATTTATGTGTTCAAGAAACATTAAATATTCAATATGACGACGAAATTTGACGTTATTTTTATTCCTTTCTTCTTTCATATCAATTCAAGTCACCAAGCAACACAAGGATATTAATAACGTTATGTAGAAGAATAACGATGCGCGCGCATATACATATACACATATACGCAAGTGTTAAAAAAATGAGAGGTTTGCTTTATGAAAATGTTAATATATATATATAACCATTCATACACACACGCTGGTACAATAACACTATGCGAAATTTTTCCCCTAGGGGTAATAAACATATGTGAACCCTAACGCGAGAATAATCCGTCGACCACACTGTGTCTACAGGAATATTAAATTCTCAGGGGACTCCGGAAGAGATCGTTGTTTGGATGGTAAATGTCGACGCACACATTCAGACTCGGGGAATTCATTATCTTCATGTTTATATTAATAATTTATCAATCACACGTCTGTGAAGCTAATGTGTTCGAGCTATACAAGAGAAGACAGAGAGGAAAAGAATTAGTGAAATATATTTAATGCTTATCTACCTGAAACTCTGTAATGTTTGTATTTTCAATCGCATAAAAAACGTTACGTTTACTTTGACCTCGATTAGTTCAGGAAGTCCGTACAAAATTAGTCAACGTTATTAATCAATTATTAATAGATAAATAAGTAAGGCCCTATGTTGAGTCCCCCAGTGTCACAGCGACATGTCTGAGGGGACTTACAACGCTAGAAACTGGGGGTTCGATCCCCGTGGTGAGCGGAGCACAATATAACCCCTTGTGTAGCTTTGTGCTTAACTTGAAACAAACGAACCTGATGTTGAATTGTTGTTATTTCAACAGAAACAATCGAAGAAACACCCTGTTGGCTCAACGGTATGACTGGGGACTCAACAAAAATTTGGGGTTGGATCCCTTGGGTGGGTAAAACACACAGAGAGCCCCGCTGTACGGCTTTGTGCTTAACAGAGAATTCTGGTCGATTTTTTTTATACGTTTTGTAACTGGTATCAATCAATAACCCAGATTGTTGCGGCCTTACGTTTAATATTTGAACAGGAACTAACACAAAATTAGGTCAATAATGTCCATCATGTAGTTTTTCAAAATCAATTCTAAGAAAAGATAAACCCGAAATGTCCTAATTTTGAATTTTCTTGAAAAGGTACTAAATTAGGGGGCGCTGTAAGCACTTTAGTGACACGCTCACACCGGTTTTTAGCGTTAAAAGGCTTCAGATTTACTACTGAGCCGTTGGGAATCCCAGAGAGTTAGAAGCCACACAAATCTTTTATTTAAGGCTTGAGATAACTATTAGTCATAGTTTTAGTGACAGTAATTTACTGGACAGCCTGGACTGATAGATAGTGATTACCGTGGACTCCAGGTAAGCATGGTTTTATCACTAGTAATGCTATTATTCTAATGTGGCTGATAATAAGATGTATGTATCACTGTAATTCAGTGATTACAGTTACACTTTACAGTCTCGATTTTGTTTGTCTGTGTTTAAGCGCAAAGGTACACAATGGGCTATCTGCACTGTGCTCATCGCGGGTATCTAACCCCGATTTTTAGCATATAAACCTACAAACTACGCTCAGCTACCGGGGGAGGGGGGATTAATAGATAGAAAGAAAATAATACTTGTTGAGGAGTGGGGATAGGGATTTAAGTTTCGAAATAGAACAATTTGAACGTCACTGTGGCTATTATTTGAGAGGGGTTGGATGTGAATAATATAGTTAACTATGTCAATCAAATGTTAATTCGCATTGCAACCTGGGTGGATTTGAATCCGTAGTGTTGCAAGTTTTAGATTTAAAAAATCCAAAACAGGTTCCTGTTCTCAGATCCGAAGAGATCCGGCAGAAATTAAACCCTAATGATAAACTATTACTGTTGTTAGATCCGGCAGAAATTAAGTCCTAATGATAAACTATTACTGTTGTTAGTCAATTTCTGCCGGATCTAACAACAGTAATAGTTTATCATTAGGGTTTAATTTCTGCCGGATCTAACAACAGTAATAGTTTATCATTAGGGTTTAATTTCTGCCGGATCTAACAACAGTAATAGTTTATCATTAGGGTTTAATTTCTGCCGGATCTAACAACAGTAATAGTTTATCATTAGGGTTTAATTTATGCCGGATCTAACAACAGTAATAGTTTATCATTAGGGTTTAATTTATGCCGGATCTAACAACAGTAATAGTTTATCATTAGGACTTAATTTCTGCCGGATGCCCTAATGATAAACCATTACTGTTGTTAGTTGTTTATTTTTTTTGCAAAGCTACTCGAGAGCTATCACCCAGTCAACATCACCCACTCTGGTTGTCACTCTTATAACGCCCATGAGCTTAAACTGTGAAGCGCGATTTCTTTGGGAGTGGTAACGGTACGAGAATCATGGAGCCTGAGATCCACAGCCTGGCACGCTAACAGTTGGACCACGCTCAGCCTCACCATTATAATAAAGTTCAATATGACTACTGTTGGGGTTGATTAATTTGATTTCCAGTAATTTACCTCCCCATGTAAAAAGAAAGTGGCACGTATCAAAAAAATCAACATTAAGATAACATTTATTTTAAAAAAATGAACATTAAAAATGCAGATTACGAACTAAGAAAGTTGAAAGTTCAAAATTTGTACTGCATACTGGAAGGATTTACACATTTTAATATAAAGTTTAGGAAAAATTATCTTTACAGTCCGCCCCCTCGTGGCACAGCGGTATGTCTGCGGCTTTAATCCGGGTTTCGATACCCGTGGTGGGCAGAGTACAGATAGCTCATTGTGTAGCTTTGTGCTTAATTACAAACAAACCTTTACAGTCCAGATATATATATATAATTTTTTTTTGCCAACGTTTCGGCTTTGCGGCTTCCTCAGAGTTAATATACACAACTGTTTGATATAAGGATAGTCGTTAAGTTCAAGATTTAAGTTCAGTTTGATCGGGGTGTCAATAACGACAAAGATATGAACAAACGGTTGCAGGTTAATCCAGATAACAAAGATCGACTTTTTACGAACAATAGCTCATAACCTGCATCATTTTTGAGTTAATCCAGATAATAAGATCGACTTTTTACAACAGTAGCTCATACCCTGCATCATTTTTGATGCAGGTTATGAGCTATTGTTCGTAAGAAGTCGATCTTGTTATCTGGATTAACTCAAAAATGATGCAGGTTATGAGCTATTGTTCGTAAAAAGTCGATCTTGTTATCTGGATTAACTCAAGCCATCGAACTCTTATTGCTCCTTGTTCTTTGTTCTTTTTTTATTGGTCATACATTTATATCTCATTTCATCTAATTTACTTTCGGGTATTTATTTATTTATTAGATTATCGCTTCGTTTGTCGTTCCTCACCTGGGGGAAGGAGAGGAATAACTTTATTATTTGGTTTACACTACGTAGAAAAAAAAATCCCCAATATTATTCTCACATATCTAACACAAGCTACTACAAATTAATTAAAAAGTATCCAAAATACATCAACATACTGCTTATTTAGAACTAAGCTGGCGCAGCTACCTGTGGGATAAGGAGGGGGGTTTATGGTGGGTATGTATGACCAATAAAAAAGAACAAGGAGCT
>NW_013678836.1:3727-4645 GCF_000517525.1 Limulus polyphemus | reverse complement strand
ATTTAGAACTAAGCTGGAGCAGCTACCTGTGGGATAAGGAGGGGGGTTTATGGTAGGTATGTATGATCAATAAAAAAAGAACAAGGAGCTAAGGAGCAATAAGAGTTCGATGGCTTACATCAACATACTGTTTATTTAGAACTAAGCTAGTGCAGCTACGTGTGGGATAAGGACTCCCCTTGGTGGGTATGTATGAAAAACTAACGTCCAGGAAATCTTTACATTGAGAATCTGGATTCAACCAAATGATAATCGGAAGAGAACGGGGAAAATGTTTGTTTTTTCTTCTTCGATTTTCGCGCAAAGCTACACAAGAACTATTCGCGCATAGCCATCCTTAATTTTGAAACGTTAAACTATAGAGGGAAAACAGTTCGTCAACAGCACCCACGACCTCAAAATGTGAAGCATGCTTTTTTAGTATCATTGAGGCGCAAACCACGAACTTTCGGGTCTAAACTGCTAGCTATTAGGCTACACGTTCAGCCTAAGGAAAAGGAAACTGGAGAATGTCTAACAAGTGTTTCAGGAATGATGAACATTTTGGAATTATCAGAACAAATGAAGATCCTTTGGATGGAAGCGTCTGTAGATACTAGAAAGGCATGGATGACTATGTCATGAAATGCCTGAATGGAAACAGAAATAAAATGGACAGAATAACTATAACTTTTAAAATGCTTGAAAGGAGTTTGTTTGTTTTTGAATTTCTCTGCAAAGCTACACGAGGGCTATCTGCGCTAGCCGTCCCTAATTTAGCAATGAAAGGCTAGAAGGGAAGGCAACTAGTCATCACAACCCACCGCCAACTTTAGGGCGAATCTTTTACCAACGAATAATGGGACTGACCGTCGCATAATAACGCCCCCACAGTCGAAAGAACGAGCATGTGGCTTTTCTGATAATTTATTTAAATAA
>NW_013678836.1:0-2772 GCF_000517525.1 Limulus polyphemus | reverse complement strand
TGTTTAGTTACAGACCCGGAATCCTGCAGACTTTCTGTCGATTAACTTTAATACCTGTTTTTTTAATATTTTGTATTTTTAGCTTTCGTAAATTTGTGGAGTTGATATTCAATCAGGACTGATTTTTTTTACAATTTTACATCATCCATTCCTTTCACCAATAACGGACTTTGGATACTTCTAAATTAATTAACATACCAGTATTATAGTATTGTAGTGTGAATTTTACTGGTGAAAGGAATGGATAATTTAGAAGTATCCAAAGTCCGTTATCTACAATACTATAATACTGGTATGTTAATTAATGTGAATTTTACTGGTGAAAGGAATGGATAATTTAGAAGTATCCAAAGTCCGTTATCTACAATACTATAAAACTGGTATGTTAATTAATGTGTTTCTTAATACTGGTATGTTAATTAATGTGTTTCTTAATACTGTTATGTTAATTAATGTGTTTCTTAATACTGGTATGTTAATTAACGTGTTTCTTAATTTGACAAACTAAGATAATTTTTCTTTCTCAAAAATAAATGGGGCATGGCCTGATGGTTTGGGCGCTCGACTCGAAATCTGCGCGTCGTGGGTTCGAATTTCGTCCCCGAATATACTTGCCCTTGCGGCGTTATAATTTGACGACCAATCCCACTTTTCGTTGATAAAAAGAATATCCAAAGAGGTAACGGTTGGTGGTGAGCTGTCTTTCTAAATTATGGACGCGGATAGACCTCGAGTAGCTTTGTGTGAAATTTAACAAACAAACAAAAAATACATTTTAGTGAGCTGCCCCCGATAGCCCATTGTGAAATTTTTTTGCTTAAAACAAACTTTTGATTTTTGCATAATTAGAATGCCCATTGTTTGATTTATCATTACAAAGTTCACTAGAAGATCTTCTCTACACGTCACTATGACGTTTTCACTGTTTTATGAATCATCGGGGAGCAATTACTTGACAGCAGGGTCTTCGTTTTGTTATCGCACAACTACACAATGGACTATCTGCGCTCTTCTCGCCGCGGGGAATCAAACCCCGAATTTTACCGCAGACTACCTAACACGGTCCTGTCTGTTAATGCCACGTATCCATTAGTTTCGCTGAATAAGCTACATTCTCAGATTCTTAGAGAGAGTTCCTCCTCTTACCCCGGTGGGTCAGGGGTAAGTTTACGGAGCTGCGACGTTAAAATACGGGATTCGTTTCCCCCCGAGGTGGGCAGAGCACAGATAGCCCATCGTGTAGCAACAACTTTCTTCCCTTCATATATCACATCATTTAGTTTCCGGGGTTCTTGTTGTCTTTGTTTCCAGTTTTCTTGGATTTGGTGGCAAAAAGAAGGAAAACAGAAACAAATGATAATCCATGAACAGGGAAAGAGAAAGAGACAAAAAAAAGTTAGAATAAATTTAAACAAGAAGAAAGTTAAAAATATATTTATATTACTTCTTCAAAACAACTCGTGTGGTTTGATTCATCTCAAAGAACCAAAATAGGCTACGTCTACTGCGGGAGAATCGAACTCCAAACTTTAACGTTGGAAGTCCGTACACTTAATGATGACCCAATGGGGGACTCAAAACAACGTACCCTGGAGAGGTCTTTCAACAGGTAGCGAAACAGCCTTCGTAAAATAAACAAAAGGGAATTCTCAGTAGCCGCGCCACTTAATTCTATTAATTAATCAATGAGACTTTTTATTTTTATTAGTTATATGTTTGTGCGCCAGCAATACCAAGCTGGGGGGGGGGCGTATAACCGATTCGATTTTATTATTCATCAGGATTATTACCAGCCTACCCTCAATTTGAAATTCTTTTAGGCAGGGTTAGAATGGTTTGACCTCCTGAGTCCAAAACTGTAATTAGGTTTTAAATCGGTCAAGAGATGATGGAACTTTGAGCCAAAAGTTTGTACTTGAAAAAACAAACAAACTCGGAGCCATTCTATGAGCCGTTATGTCGCGGCTAATTATCAGATTTAAAACTATATTCCTGATTATCAGATCCGCAAATTTCTAGTTTTTCTAGTTTCACCCGCAGAACGATTACCATGGCTACAGAAAGAACTTTGGTAAATTGCTTCCCACTTTTAAAGAACGGCCACTTTGCTTTTCGGATGAAAACAACTTTGATAAAAATGTTGTATATAACAGGATCGTACTTCAGTAACCTTCTTACTTTTTAACTATAACCTCGAATAAACGGTATGTCGAAATTTACAAAAAATTCGGGGGTAGGGTTAGTCATAAGTGAATAAGAATTGTCTGACAACCAATAAAAACGCACTAAAATATTATTCAAAAATTTCACAAAATAACATGCACAATATAAATACATTACAATATTGTTCCGACAAAAACATACAAAATACAAATTCAATTATTTGCTGTTTACTACACAATCGTAAGTTTGTTTGTTTGTTTTTGAAGTTAAACACAAAGCTACACAATGGGCTGTCTGTGCTCTGCCCACCACGGGTATCGAAACCCCGTTTATAGCATTGTAAGTCCGCAGACATACTTCTGTGCCACTGGGGGACTCTCGTAAGTCATACAAATAAAATGAATGTTTCTAACAATAACCAGGATATACATTATACAGATCCATAAAATTTTACTAACAGCGTAACGGACAATAACCAGGATATACATTATACAGATCCATAAAATTTTACTAACAGCGTAACGGACAATAACCAGGATATACATTATACAGATCCATAAAATTTTACTAACAGCGTAACGGACAATAACCAGGATATACATTATACAG
>NW_013678835.1:1449-8861 GCF_000517525.1 Limulus polyphemus | reverse complement strand
GCAAATATTGATGATATCTCAAAAGCTAAACGCCAGTTTCACAAAATCTCACTAAACCTTTTTTGCTGCTTATTTTGTGAGATTCGGATATGTGCGCACTGAGTGTGATATAACTATCTTATTGCTGACGTTGCCTTCTTTGTTAACTTTTTTGGAAAATAAACATGTTTGTTGTCTTAATTTTTTTTTGTATTCACTGTATTGTATTGAACAAAATGGTTATGCTGCCCGCGCTCGTCATTCTCTCAGTTATCTGGCCCGCTGTGAAAAAAAAGTTTGGTGACCCCTGATCTAGAAGTAAGTAATTCGAGAATACGACAACACGGCAGTATTTTTCCTTAAGGTATCCGTGAATTGTCACAAAAATTGAATATGTTGGACACGCATTTAAAACTTTAAAAAAAAATGCTAGTACACAATTTTTACACTTTAAAAGTTGAGCAGTATATCTGGAATAGAAACATCCAAATGAAACCTGAGCCATCCAGTGTACAACGATAACGGTTTCTTAGTATTTGGTTTACGTTCAACTCAGGACGCGCCTTGTGTATTCACAAGCTCTCTTACTGAGGAGCATTTTTTTCACTGGTCTCACTTCCCAAGATGCTGAAATCGTTGGCTGTAATTCTAATGTCACATCCTTGCAAACAATGACGAAGAATGAAAGACTAGTTATATAGTGTATTTTGAGAATGCTCTTGAATTCTTGAGTTCGAACAACGAATTGTAGAGCCTACATAGTCATCCTTACACCTTGGATACGTAAATTTATATATGACGTAAGAGCAATGTGTTTTAGGGATCCTGTCTTTAAGTTTAAAATAACTGCATATCGGCTTGAAAACAATTCTAAACCTAATTTGAGGATAAATTTTGTTATTCAAAATTGATTTCTTCTTCTTCAATTATATTGCATTTTTACTTGTAAAAGGTAACATACAATAACCTATTTCTTTAGCTTCAACAAGTTTACTGATCTTAGAAATGTACAGAGCTTTTAAATAATTCTTAATAAGAATAATATCAATAAAATGTATAAGAAAACTATTTTTTTTTGCGAAAAAGACTTTACATTTTCTGCTTATTCACGAAATCCAGAAAACGAACTAAATATATTAAAGGCCCGGCGAATTAAATTCTTCTTAAGTTAAAACACTGCCAGGACGAAAATATTGCTCAGTAAATATCAGTTATGATAATACTTAGTCTCAAAACGTATTCCTAAGTTAACTATCTTGGTATCTAAAAGAGGTAAAGTGTTTACCATTTGTTCTCCAATTGTAGATTTAATATTTTTGTGTTTACCGTTCAAATGATTTTGAAATTCACGCACATCAAGTTTATTTTTCAAAACTACAAATATATCATTAACATATCTTCTGTAATATTAATGGTTAAACTGTTCTCAGTATTTGTTTCAACAGTCTAATCGATGCTGCGTCCGACAAGTTGACCGGTATAATTTTGTATGGAATAGCATGAATACCAATTTCATTGTCCAGCTGCTTGAGACATGCTACAGCTGAGCTGGTATGACCTAGAAACAACTTGTGTCACTTTTCCAGATAGAGATCCTTCTTGATTATGTTGCGTACTGTTGCCTGGGTCTCGTGGACAGGCTTTGTTAGTGGACATACACGTCTTGATGCAGAAATGTCTACAGTTTTCCATCAAGCTTCATCCTACATGACAACCAAGTACACGTTATAATATATTTTGTATATTGCAGATAATACAAAAATGTCTGCAGATCATATGTATTGAGTTAATGTTTGTTTGTTTTGTAATTAAGCACAAAGCTACACGATGGGCTATCTGTGCTCTGTCTACCACTAGTATCGAAACCCGGATTCTAGCGATGTGCCACTGGAGAGCTTGAGTTAATGATACGAAGATTTTATTTTGATGATGAAGACTTTATTTCGATAGACTGGAAGTTGTAAGTTAAAAGGAAACTATAGCTGTCTTAGTTTTAACATTCTCTAAATGATGTGACTTTAAATGACTTTCTAACAAATATCTCAGAGAGACAATCACAAGCATAGTTAGAAATGCACGATATTCCACGTTACAAATGTTACGTGATTTATCTACAAGGTGACTATAAAGACCTGCCATTTTAAAATAACTGTACTGATCGTAAGGGTATTAACTTTCATCACAAATGCATTGAGAATCATAAGTTTTATTTAAGAAAGCCTTAAACATGGTACAAATTACTTCAAAAGTTGTCACAGAAAATGCATTATATATTGTACACTTATAAACATTTTATTCAAGCCACCTTTGTTGTGTTGTTAAAAGAGAGAGAGAAGGAAAAGTCATGTTCGTCTGCAAGAAAACCAGTTTATCCTATAATTCGGTTTTATAACACACTATACCATCTTCAAGCATTTGTCGAATGTAAGATGCAGTTTTCAATATTAAAAGTCGAAAATGAGAAGACTGTACAATAGAATGAATTTTCAAATTGTTTTGAGTTACACGAATTAACTTTTGATAATAAACGTTGTTAATATTCTTCATATTTTGTTACATGATCTTGATTTCTAAAAAAATCGCCATGTTATTTATTGTACAGGGTGAGCATAAAGAAAATGTCATATTTAAAATAATTGTATACTTTTTTCTATGTGGCATAAATTATTTAATATAACTACCTACTAAACCTACAAGCACAATAATGAATCGAACTAAGTTAGAAGAAAGAGCAACGCTGCCGTGACTTTATAGACAGGTGTAAAGTTACTAAAGTACTTTCCTTTTGAGAAACGTTTAAACCGCTCATTTTAATTTACACCTTACACACCAAAGGCCTCTTAGAAAGCATGTTAGATGGAAAGCCGATAGTTCATCGTGAAGGCTGCTACATACTCCATGATATAAAACTTACCTAAATTACGACTTTTGACCAATTGAAGGATTATAAAACGTAGTTCAGACTTATAAATGTATTATCTTCATTAGATTTTATTTTTCCTTTAAGCAAGTGGAAAGGGATCATATAAAGCTTCATGGGAAAAACTGTGTCGTGTTTTATCTGAGTCCGTGTAAAGTTATGATTAATTACATGAGTTAGACATCAACACATTCTATTCACACACTTACACTATCTATACAAGTGTTGGAAGAATAAGTAACTTTCCATCCGAGTTACAATAATAAAGACTTAATTAAGTATTTGGTACTATAAGCATGTAAAGAGCACCGCCACAATTGTGAAAAAGCTTAGATAATGTATCTTCAAAGTCCTTTTTTCTCGTTGGGGAAGTAGGCTTCATTATCCATCCCATATTGTCACTGCGCATGCTTACATGAGGGGCCAGTCTTTCTTTGTTCAAGCAGAATGGATTGCATTAATCGTTTAAATCTTTTTCACGTGCTCAAAAATGAATCATCCAATATTTTAATCGTTTCCGTTATATGAATGTGAATAGTAAGTATAGATATATACTTACATATCTACATATCTACATATATATACATATCTACATAATGAATAAATTAAAACACTTTCTCCAAGTTACAGCTCTTACCACAGAAGAAGAAAAAGGCCTGACTTAATTTATATAAACTACTTAAACATTTGAAACTCTTACCATAGAAAAAGACAAATGCCTGCCTTAGTTTATATAAACTACTTAAACATTTACAGCTCTTACCATAGAAGAAGAAAAAACCTGACTTAGTTTGTATAAGCTACTTAAAGATTACTGCAGTATTTTTCTTAAGTCTAATGGAAAATGCTTGTTACTTTAAATGTGAACTTCAGACTATATAAACCGTAGCAGTTTGAAAAGATTTGAATAACATTTCCATAAATAAATTTGTTTACATCAAATACATTCTAATTGATTTTTCATACTGTGGTCATGCCCGACACATGACTCTTGGCCTAAAAATAACTTAACGATAAGTTAGTGGGCTTACAACGCTTAAAATAGGGTTTCGATACCAGAGGTGGGCAGAGCACAGATAGCTTATTGTGTAGATTTGTGGTTTACACCAAAGTAACAAGCAAACAAACACATTACCGCGGGTTTTTAATAGTGGTAGATATTAGAAAATATACCAACATGTAACCAACTTATAAAGTAAAACAATTTCAAAAGACTCATGTTTATTATTTGGTAACAAATAAAACTGATCTGTAACAGTAGGAATGATCGGTGCTTATGTAAAAGTTAAAATCAACTGAAATAAATAGAATACAGCTGTTATCTGTACATAATTTAAACATATTTTCAATAAAGATATTTTAATCGTGTAAAGGTAAATGTAGCATTTTGTTTATAAATATATTTTAATTCAGTACAGCCATATGTTGCATTTCATTTACAAATAGTGATGTTTTAATGTGTACAAATAAACACTGTATTTTATTTATGAATAAGGATGCTTTAATTGTGTACAAATAAACGTTCCCTTTTATTTATAGGAAAAAGTGCTTTAACTTTGTAGAGATAAACGTTGCGTTTTATTTATTTACTAGCTTGAGTACCCGTCCCCTGGACGGAAGTTATGTAAATTCATGGTTAATGAAAGGTTATCTTAGGAAATAAAAAAATGCTTCCCTTATATGTCTGTAAAAAACACAAAAACGCCCATAAAAATTGCAAAACACGAAACGTGAAACCGCAACTATACATATATCTTCACATGGACCCAACAAACCTTCATGCCAAATTTGGTGAAGATCCATTAACAGGGGGCGAAATAGTGGTAAAAAACGTGAAAACGCAAAAACGCCTATAAAAACCGCAAAACACAAAATGCAGAACTGAAACTTCGTGTGTATCTCTCCATGGACTCGATAAACCTCCACATCACGATTGTTGGAGATCCATCAACAGGGGGTGAAGTAGTGGTAAGAAACGCCCATAAAAACCGCAAATTGCAAAACTGAAAATTTGTATGTACTCCCGCATGGATCTAATGAACCTCCATACCATACCCTGCGAAGTAGTAACATAGACATATAACAGACACAACTATTATATTTATATAGATTTGATTTTAACTTTTACACAAGTGCCGAACAATCATACTTATGAATCTAGTAACTGGATCGACAGTGAAGAAGTTTGCAAAGAGGCCGTTGACGGCTTCAAATATAGATCTTTCAATTCTGTAAAGGTAAACGTTGCATTTTGATTTATTTATTTTATTTTCGCATTTTAACAGTTTACAACTGATTCTTTGTTTAAGTGTAATTTAGGAAAATGCATCCATCACCTTAGTACTCTAACGATATGCTTATGACTTAGGAAAGTTAACCTTAGTACTCTAACGATATGCTTATGACTAAGGAAAGTTAACCTTAGTACTCTAACGATATGCTTATGACTTAGGAAAGTTAACCTTAGTACTCTAACGATATGCTTATGACTTAGGAAAGTTAACCTTAGTACTCTAACGATATGCTTATGACTTAGGAAAGTTAACCGTTATTAATGAATACCCACTATTTCTTCGCATAAATATAAATGGTACCATTAAAAACATAATAAACAAGTATTTAAAGTTGATCTCATGGTACCATTAAAAAAATAATAAACAAGTACTTAAAGTTGATCTCATGGTACCATTAAAAACATAATAAACAAGTATTTAAAGTTGATCTCATGGTACCATTAAAAACATAATAAACAAGTATTTAAAGTTGATCTCATGGTACTATTAAAAAAATAATAAACAATATTTAAAGTTGATCAACGCACACAATCTTTCAGTTACACTCCGAAATCAATGCTATTTGATAAGAAAGATGAAATAAGAATCTGAAATCATATCAATTTCTTTAGATCACGTGCCGTTGTAGCTCCAGTTGTTTACTGCATTTTGCTCTCGTAAAATTGATCTTGGAAGTTTTGTCCTGTGCCATGGAGGATTTGTGGAATATTAGTCAATATGTATGATGTAAAGATTAATCTCACGGTTCTTCGCTGAAACTTGTTACAAATGAAATTGCGGTGTAATCAATAGTGCATATAAACACTACAATTGAACTGAGCATTACCAACTATAAAGAGAGTGTTTTCAAGGTCAGCACGAGACTCGGGGGAACATTGTTCTTATAATGTTTTTGATCACCCCTCGGTAGTTTTCTAATGAAAAATACATAACCGTATAGTTAACTCAGTATGTCTTAAATAAAGCTGACTAGACTAAACAATGTAGTAGTATACAAAGCAAACCAGATTAGAAGTTTAAAGTTTGTGTTCAATAATTCGTCTAAATAGGGTAGCTCTCTTCAGACATGAACCGGGTATGGTTAGTGTTTAGCCTGCTCGTACTTTGAATCCCATGGTTCACAGTTCGCGACATGTTGCCGTAAAAACTCGATCTGCACTTTAGAGCTGTGGGTGCGCAATAAGAGTAACAGTTAAATGACACTGTCTCATTACAGAAAAGTAACCCAAGAGTTGATTGTGGGAATGAAAACATTAAGAGGAGGATAAAGTTATAGGTGATGATTCTTTAGTACAGCACGTTAATAGGATAGTCTATGGGGTAAATAGGGAGAAAATGATGATATTATGCTATCCAGAGGGAGGGTTGGAGGATATAACTGACAGAGCAAGTGATATAGTGAAGAGTACTAGCAGCGATGCAATATATATATATAGTGTACCTTGAGGCTAATGATGGAGGGAAAGGTAGATCAGAGAAGCTAGTAAATAAATACAAGGGATTGATAAAAGTATTTTTAGAAAACTCTCATAAAAACTTAATTCTATCAGCGGTACTACTGAGATTTAGTTGTAGGGAATAAACTATAACTAGGTCACTAGAGCTAACTGTTATGTTTAGGTAAAATAAAGAACATGTTGGCTGATGGACCTGTGGGATCAGTTCAACGAGAAAAGGGAGTTTTTGGAATGGGTGGTTTACATTTAAACACGGTAGGAGCTGGCTTGTTTGCAAGGGCTAATAGCTTAAAATTAAGAATACAGTGGTGAAGCCCAGAATAATGAAGAAAAATAAGATGTAGAGAAAAATATAGTGTAGCATTAAAGTAGCAAGGTCTATGGTAGGGTAAACTTGTGTTATTGTAATGCTAGAAGTATAAGAATTTAAATAGATAACCTTAGAGCGCTAGTCAAAACGTGAGATATTGATGTAATGGAAATAACTGAAATATTGTTTAATGAAGACAATTTTAATGACAGGAATTTCTTTGAAATATAGGGTTGAAGATTATTTAATAGGGATAGGGTACTAAAAAGATGGGGAGGAGTGACATATGTGTAAAATATAAGTTATATCCTGTTCAAATTGAGAACATTAAAGTTAATAGCAATGAGGTTGATCTTTATTTGACTTTTTGTTAGTGGCTTTTAGCTATAACTTATTACAGACGACCAGTTAAAGAAGTTCATTAAAGTAAAACCTTTTTTTATTTCTATCAT
>NW_013678835.1:0-1036 GCF_000517525.1 Limulus polyphemus | reverse complement strand
CTAATTAATATATTATGTTTTTGAGTTGTTGTATTATTTATGTAACTAAACCTTTTTCATGTTCTTGTTTCTGTGTTATATTGTATTTGTCACATTAGAACATTTATGTTCAAAATATGAATACACAGTATTTGTTATAGCGCCATCCAATAAGCTCAGATGTCTTTTTTCAAGTACCTTTATTATTTGAGGTATTTTGCATTTTAAACTACTGATAGTAATTTTCATATTTTTTATAAGAAGTTGTGATATAATCAAAGGTAGTTTATACTTACTACATAAATTATAATCGTTCAGATATTATCAAAACACGGGGCCATTAATTTTCCTGTTGTTCTTTTAGTCCAAAGTTCCCCATTTGCCGTATAAGATTTGCAGAGTCGAATAGTCCACTCTGACCACTACGATAGTTCCATCTACCGTGAAAAGAAGAAATTATATAATTAAGCTTGACATTAATTCCCGTATAAAGTTTAGTTGCTAGAAATTATTTCTAGAGATAATACTTTGAATAGTTAAAACAATATTATTTATTCTCTTGATTGTTCCATTTAATTAAAAATGAAGTAAGAAAGCACGTTTATTCAAACGTATTTCTCAACATTCTCATAGTTTTTTTTATTTTTATGTTACATTAAAGTTTGTTTTGTTTGTTTTTTCTAATAATAAAAATAACAAATGAATCAAGTCTTTCGTGAGTATCCTTTATGCATTATATAGGGTGAAACAATCGGTAATGTCATGATTCAAGGCATACTACTATACAAGTCATTAAAGATCCAATGTTTGTTGGGTCTTGCATGGCCAGGTGGTTAGTGCGGTCGACTCGCAATCTGCGGGTTCGAATCCCATCCCACCAAACATGCTTACCCTTTCAGCCGTGAGGGCGATATAATATGACGGTCCATTCGTTGGTGAAATAGTACTCCAAGAGGTAGCGGTGATAACTAGCTGCCTTCCCTCTATTCTTTCACTGCTAAATTAGGGTCAGCTAACCCTCGTGTAGCTTTGTGCGAAATTTAAACCAATGTTTGTT
>NW_013678834.1:3652-9315 GCF_000517525.1 Limulus polyphemus | reverse complement strand
ATGTTTAAACAACTCTATTCAATTATGTACCAGCTGCCCAGTGTCGGCTAACAATACGAAGAATTAAGTTGTAATGAAATGCAACAAGTTCTTCCAATACCTATAGAATGATAGGTTTCTTTTTTGTGAGTGTAAAACACTTAAATACACAAGTTCAAGAATTCAGAAAATTTAAAGTCAGGAGTTAGGAAAGACATGAAATATAAACCCCACGATAATTCTACCTTAACAGGAACTTAAATAAACAAAACATGACAATTCTGCCAGTCAACAAAGGTACTCTCACTGTAACCACTACCAGTCAACAAAGGTACCTTCACTGTAACCACAGCTTATAAGAGGAATACACCGTCACGCTCCAAACTCTAGTCTAGCCCTCGCTTTTTTTTCTTTGCTCAGCGCAAAGCTACACAATGAGTTAGCTGTTTTCTGTCCAGCGCGAGGAATCGAACCGCGGATTTTAACGTTTAAGTCCGTAAACTTACTGCTGATCAACCGGAAGATAAAAGTGAAAGTAAAGACGAATGTATAACAATATGTCAATCACTCCATGTGTGCTGTAACAATATGTCAATCACTCCATGTGTGCTGTAACAATATGTCAATCACTCCATGTGTGCTGTAACAATATGTCAATCACTCCATGTGTGCTGTAACAATATGTCAATCACTCCATATGTGCTGTATGTGCTGTAACAATATGTCAATCACTCCGTATGTGCTGTAACAATATGTCAATCATTCCGTATGTGCTGTAACAATATGACGATCATTCCGTATGTGCTGTAACAATATGTCAATCATTCCGTATGTGCTGTAACAATATGTCAATCACTTCATGTGTGCTGTAACAATATGACAATCACTCCATATGTGCTGTATTCAGAGCAGGCCATAGTTAACAGTCTTGTAGATTAAATATCACCATTAGCAGGTGAAACACCCTCACATGTTAAGAACTCAACGATAAGGTTGTAAAGAACGACAATCTCCATGATAATAAAACTCCAGATCTACTGTATAAACACAACGTACTGGCAATAAAAAGATAAATACTACCAACAAGAAGAAGGCCTAGCTATAGGCTCACTTTTAGGTGTTTGAGTCAAATCCTGGGATTTGGAACAGTTGTTGAGAATGTTTTATATTCGAAAAGGTTGCTTGTTTTGGTTACTGAGTATTGATGATAGACTATCATGACTATCATTATGTATACGGTCACACACTTTAGACAAGATTCCAGAGTTTCTGAACCACCTGAACACTCTGTAACACAATTTAAACAGAAGACAACAAACTCCCATTCCTCGGCGTGATGATCACCAAGGTGATGGTTACCAAGAAGCATAATTCATCTACCATACGGGTTTAAAGGATGCCCACAGATACGATAAACACCTTAGTGATGAATTATTGGCAGGTTTGCTAGTACAAATCTTATTCATTCATGAAACTAAGGAGTCTATGATGCCCTTATTTACACCGTTAGAATGGTTTGTTATATACTTGAGGTGTTTTTCTGTATCTGTGGGTTTGATTTATAGTTGCAACCCTAATGGAAAAGGAATACTTGGAACACTTGATAAAATACAAAACATAGACGAGAAGCAATAATAATAATAAGCAAATAGAAACTTACAGATACACAGCCACATACCAGTATGTGAAAGATCTCTCTGAAAACATAGAAAATATGTATAAATAGCATAAGGTTATAACAGTATTCAGAAGCCGATCGTGCTTAGTACACATTAAACCACCTAAAGATCCAGTATACAACAAATACACTATTTACAACCTCCTCTGTGTAGGCCGACTCCTATACGTCGTCGCAACAAGAGGGCAAACAAATGTTAGATTTCAGGAAAATACCGAACATACAAAACTCGGTAATACCGATATATCTGCACTGACACATAATGCTCGAGAAAAAGATTACACAGTAAACTGAAATAATGGAATATACACGAGAAGAAGAATGATAGAAGAAGCTTCTAAATCCACATAACCGATAATACATTCAATCCAACTAGCTTATAAAGTTTGTTTGTTTTTTGAATTTCGCGCAAAGCTACACGAGGGCTATCTGCGCTAGCCGTCCCTAATTTAGCAGTGTAAGACTAGAGGGAAGGCAGCTAGTCATCACCACCCACCGCCAACTCTTGGGCCACTCTTTTACCAACGAATAGTGGGATTGACCGTACCATTATAACGCCCCCACGGCTGAAAGGGCGAGCATGTTCGGTGTGACAGGGATTCGAACCCGCGACCCTAAGATTACGAGTCGAGCGCCTTAACCACCTGGCTAACATACCGGGCCAAGCTTATAAAGCAGCAAAGCTTAGATATCCAGTCAAATAAATCAGTTGATTAAAGTCACTTCTATATAAATAAACGTCAATGTGTGTGTGTATCTGTTCCTTATACGTTTCCAACTGTCTCGATCAATCAGCAATATAGTAATACAGGATGACACGAGGAAAGTTAGGAAGAGGGTGGGGATTGTACCCCCCATTTAATTTCAGAAAAACTATCAAATCACCACAACTTAACACAGTGATACAGGATTACATGAGGGGGTTGGACACCCCATCTAATTTCATATTGATAGAATTCTTAAAAACAGTACGTCTTTCTTTTCAGTATTGACACCTTTTTGTTGTTGTTGTTGTTTGCATTTTAAATGTTCATATATCAATTAATTTCATATCATTTGTTACAAACGAGTTTGTTCCACCAGTCCACCAGACGGGTACTCCAGTTAGTAGATAATAATATTTGATTTACGATTATACAGAATACATACATAAGTAATATAGATAACAATACTCTAATTAAAACTGTGATATTTAATTAGATAAAGTTGAACACAAGTTGTTTTAGTCAATAAGGATTTTATTTTATGAAAAATGGCAATATCAGGAAAGCCATTAGTACCCATAATAATACCGTGAACCCGTTTGTAAATTTTATGCTTGAAAAAGATCAAATTGCTATACATACAAAAACTAATAAGTATAAGTAAGATATTTAATATTAAGGAGTTCATCAGAATTGTGAAATCAAATTTGTGGCCTCAAAAAGCATTTTTTTCCAAGTGATTTTATTAAACACGTCACAGCTTTCTGAAAAACAATGGGTGCTACTTTTCGGAAGGAAAATTGAATTTTGCTGAACAAACATCTACTGGTTATTTGTTTGAAGTTTTATGGCACAAAGCAACCGTCAAAAATAAGTATAAGACTGTAAAAAGAAAAAATAAGTATAAGACTGTAAAAATGTCAAAAGTAATAATAAGACTGTAAATAAAAAAGAGCTAAACTGTGCCCATAAATCGGTGAAAAATCAAACACAATTAACATAATGTAATGTTTAGGGACAACAAGGGACCTATTGGTCATTTAGGCTGTCCCGTCCTCTAACTTAAACTAAAACTATTAAATAAAACAAAAACTCAAAGCCAGCCCTTATTATTCATATAGTTATCAAGATTTCTCTTACACTCACTTAAATTTACTGCCTCCACAACATTTGAAGGCAACCCGTTCCAGAGGCCAGCCACCCTGTTATAAAAATAAAACTGTCTTAGCTGAAGATGACTCCTACCTTGCCAAAATTTATATCTGTGTCCCCTAGTCCTAACATTCTCAACATTAAGTATGAAAAAAGATGATGCATAAATACTATAAATTCCATTAACAATATTAAGCACCTCAATCAGATCCCCTCTAACTCTTCTTTTCTTAAGAGAAAATCATTTCAGAGATCTTAACCTCTCCTCGTATGACAACCCCCACCATCCAAGGCACCACTGTAGTACCCCCCCCCCTCTGAACCATTTCCAACAATTCAATGTCGTTTCTAAGGTAAGGAGCCCAAGATTGAATAAAATACTCCAAATGTGGCTTAACCAGTGAGAATCAAGTTCTGAGGGTGTAGTGAAAGAGATCCAGCCAGCCAGCTCTAAATTCCACCAAGGGTCACGAGCTAGGTAGCATCGATTGCAACCGAGCTCCCTCGGAATGATGGGGAAATTATCACTGGTCATTGTCCACCTTCAATAAAAACGAGGAAAAAGGGAAGGGAAACAAATAGACAGATCAATGGCAGTAAAAGACTAACTAGGTGCATACACTTTACAGAATGACCCCCTCCCATCAATATCAGCACCACTCGAGAGGACTTTGTGCATTAAAGTCTCCCAACATGAAGATGAGAGACATCAACTCTTCAATGAGATCATCAAGGTCCGTTTGGTCATAATCCTCTCCTGTGGCAGGTAAAGAGAACAAACAGTGATGATACAAACCACGAAAACACGGATGACAACAACCTCCAGTGCCATAGCGAGTGGCACAGACATGATGGATGAATGCTGGTCAACCAACAGTGTCACATCTCTATAAACATATCTGTCACACAACCTGGCCTTCCTATAGAAGGATATTACCGAAAGGTGACAACATTGGCTGGTCTGAGGAATGTTTTATTGTAAGAACAGACACACAGGATGAAAGGAATCGATCAAAGCCTCAATGTAATCTAAATTAGAAGGGAAACCTCGACAGTTTCACTTTATCAATGTGGCCATGTTTATTTAGGAGGATGAGAAAAGGGTGGAGAGCCTTTTTGTTTTCGACCACGACGTTTCTGTTTACTAGAAAGAGGTCTATCGACCTCCATGGAACCAGCCCTGGGTCGATTGGGCAGGTCTCTGTCAGATGAAGAAGATTCCAGTGATTGAGTATGTGAACAAATAATGGTCTTGCACCTCCAGACCGATAGAGAGGGGCCCGAGCATTCTCTGGATGTTACAGTGAGAACAGAGACAGGAGTAGGCATGGAGTTGTCAACTCGTACTTCCATGGAGGGCAGAAGACTCTTAACATGAGGAGATAAATATTCTGTTGGAGGAATAGAGAGATCTCTCTGCACCTCCACTGTAGCAATGGAAAGAGA
The DNA here is from genome assembly GCF_000517525.1 of Limulus polyphemus. NCBI lineage: Eukaryota > Metazoa > Arthropoda > Merostomata > Xiphosura > Limulidae > Limulus > Limulus polyphemus. Next base: position 4,356 of record NW_013678834.1, on the reverse strand, counting down.
GCACCAAAATACGTCAGAGGTGGAAGAGAGGACAGCAATTTCTGTGTCTCACAATGTTCACGCGTCAAAGAACCACGACAAGATGTCTTATAATGTCCGAACCTCTGGCACTGGAAACATCTGAGAGGATTAGGAATATATGGCCACACTTACAGTTGAGATAACCTGACTTCACAGAAGCAGGCAGACTTGGAAGTGTAAAAGCCAAAAAGAAACTTGGTTAGGCTGCAACTATTCCATTTTTACGAGTGGAGGAAGATAGATCGCACAGCTGAAACTTTTGGCTAGCGAAACCAGCGAGAGAATCTCCGACTCGGGGATGTTAACTAAATCTCTCTCTCAACGATCACTCCTCGTGAGGAATTCAAAGTAGCATGGGGAGTAACTTCAATAGGCACATCCCCAATGGCCTTCGAATTCAGGTGAAGTTCTATATGTTGTGGTGTAGAAGTTTCGACCAAGATTTCTCCAGAACGTAACTTCTTGACTGGGTTATGAGAGCCAGCAAGTTCCTCTAATCCCTTCTGGGTAACAAAGGCAGACATTTTCCGTAAAGATTTGTCAGATAAAGAATGAATATCCAGGAAGCGAGGTACGGGAATGTTAGAAGATGATGACTGTGGATCAGAGAGTCTTAGGGAATGTTAGAAGATGATGACTGTGGATCAGAGAGTCTTGGGGAATGTTAGAAGATGATGACTGTG
>NW_013678834.1:0-2785 GCF_000517525.1 Limulus polyphemus | reverse complement strand
TGTTAGAAGATGATGACTGTGGATCAGAGAGTCTTAGGGAATGTTAGAAGATGATGACTGTGGATCAGAGAGTCTTGGGGAATGTTAGAAGATGATGACTGTGGATCAGAGAGTCTTGGGGAATGTTAGAAGATGATGACTGTGGATCAGAGGGTCTTGTCAGATAAAGAATGAATATCCAGGAAGCGAGGTAAGGGAATGTTAGAAGATGATGACTGTGGATCAGAGAGTCTTAGGGAATGTTAGAAGATGATGACTGTGGATCAGAGAGTCTTGTCAGATAAAGAATGAATATCCAGGAAGCGAGGTACGGGAATGTTAGAAGATGATGACTGTGGATCAGAGAGTCTTAGGGAATGTTAGAAGATGATGACTGTGGATCAGAGAGTCTTAGGGAATGTTAGAAGATGATGACTGTGGATCAGAGAGTCTTCCATTCGTGGTCGTTTTCCAATTACAGTTTTTGAGATTATCCATAATAAAAGGAAAAGGGGACGCATTGCACTGTCACACTAAGTCAGTGTTAGACGTTCTCATTGTGTCTGGTGCTGGTGTTTGTGTTTCATGGGCACTATACCAAAACACCAGCACCAGACACAATGTCCACAACACTTGTTGAGAACGTCCAACATTGGCACTTAGTTGACCCAAGCCCCACAGGACCAGCCGACCGACCTTTGGAGGTGCCAACCCCAGGTCACCCGTCTACAGGAATTCAAGACCAAAATTTAGGGCCCTGACAGCACTCACCCACCATGATCCTTAAACAGTTGTCTTTATTGATGTTTATATGTTGGAAGTACTTTAAACAGTTTTCCTTACTGATGTTTATATGTTGGAGTTTTGCCACAAGAAACTCAGCTTGGAATACAATATTGGTTTGTACTACTAACACAATATCTACTTATACGTTTTATAATTGATGCAAATTGACACAAGGGGAGTGAAAGATGCCAAAACAAACAAACAAAAACAATAATTATTATTCTACTTGAATGATAAACCATACATAGAAGTTTCAAATAGCTTCGTCCCTCACGAAAAACAAAATTACATCACTTTCTGCGATATGAATGCATGTTCATTTCAAATTTTAGATGAAAAATGAAACTGTATATTTAAAGTTTGTTATCTAAATTTCTTACACTTTCTAGAAACCTTACATTTGTGTTTTCACTTTATTTCAGGCAGGATGTCAAAAAACCTGACTTTAAGGTTGGTCATAGAAACGCTCAAAAATTTATCGTATCGCGAGTTTTTGGTTTTGTGCAAGAAAGCATAATCTTTGCTGATGTCACCAATGTATATTATTACGTCAAGACTCCAAGTACAGTAGTCGTACGACGTCATACGTGACGTCAAACGTTTCATGATGTAGGATAGGCGCTTTGTGTCAGTCACGCGATCGATTGTAGACGTTCAATACATAAGCTACGAAGCATGATAAAAAAGTATGATCAAAGATAAAATTCACATTCATTCTCAAGAATTAACCATTCTTTTAACCATTTTATCAGTGCGATAATTTCAACATTCTGATCATTTGTCTCATATCGTATAACGCCGAGAGAGAGGAAAACAAATTATATTTAAGAAACACCATTTACACATTCGTTGTTATTATTTCCTAAGTGATTAATTTATAACGCGGATTTTTGTAGCGCGGTGTTGATATCACGACAGGAAAACAAACTGTCATACAGGTAATAGTAATAAAATACTACGCTGAAAAAAATAAATCTTATTCAAATTTCGAAATCGAAATCATTTTATTTGGGTTAATTAGAACTGATTGGTCAATTGTGACCAATAAAATCCTTTCGCTATGATCGCTTCTGAAACAAGGGGGGAGGAGCAGTCTCCCTGTTATTTTTTCAGTTTGGCATATTAGTTTACGATACGACCAGAACAAAACAGATTTTACAATATTTGTAACCTAATGCTAGAAACTGTATTTGCCCAGTCCACTAGCTGCTAAAGTTATTCTAAAACCCCTTATCTGAATGCCCCACTACTGAATGCCCTTTTCCCTTACTTTAAAAAGCATAGGGTCTAGTAGGCATAGCTCCTACTAGCATGTCGAAGGCAGACAGGGCCTGCTTCATTTCTATGGTGTGGTCGGCTAGTATATCTCGATTTTGTTCACTGGTCGACAAGTGTCATTATTTACTGCAGGATATGTATATAAGTAATTATATAGTGCTGTAATTTACCACTCATTATGTGTGAAAGTCTGGAGCCTCAGGTAACTGTATTAACTATTTTATTTTAAATATATGATTGTTTCTCAAATATTACAACCGCTCCTATCCACAAGGTCACACAAATGGGCTATTTGTGCTATGCCCACCGCGAGTAGCAAAACCAAATTTTTAGGGTTATAAGCCCTCAGACTACTTACCACTGAGTCACCGGGAAATACTTTTTTCAGTTCGACATGTTATACATCAGTGAACCTGATGTTAAAACTCATAAATTCTACATTTTTATCAAATACAAGCGAGAAGTGATTATATTTTTTAGAAAATGGCAGAAACAGCTTCACTATACACAATTATATTAACTAGTAGAACCAGCTTCACTATACACAATTCTATTTACAAGTGGAACCAGCTTCACTATACACAATTCTATTAACTAGTAGAACCAGCTTCACTATACACAATTCTATTTACTGGTAGAACTAGCTTCATTATACACAATTCTATTTACTAGTAGAACCTGCTTCACTATACACAATTATATTTACTAGTAGAACCTACTTCACTATACACAATTATATTTA
>NW_013678833.1:2491-9209 GCF_000517525.1 Limulus polyphemus | reverse complement strand
AACTAGGAAACTTTCCCAGGCCTAGTGTAACTTAAGTTATTTTACAAACTAGGAAACTTTCCCAGGCCTAGTGTAACTTAAGTTATTTTACAAACTAGGAAACTTTCCCAGGCCTAGTGTAACGTAAGTTATTTTACAAACGAGATTTATTTTAATGAACATCACATAATTCATAGATTACATTATATATAATTACTGATTTTCTAAACTACTGATAATCATTAAAGATACTTATAAGATCCAATGGTTGTTAGCCTAATGCAATTCAGTGTGAGGAAAAATAGAGTTGTTTCAGTTTTGTATGACACCGTATTAAATGTCAGTAAAAATTGTGTTTATCTTATGTGTAAGTCTTTACAAGTCTTTCTCCCCATTTCCTGTGAACCATTTCTAGGGTGTTAAGCGCTCCGTTACTAGGCTACATGGGGCAGCAGTAGGTACTGCAGAAATCATCGTTTTTAAGGTTAGTCATGAGAAGAGCTTCAGTGTTAGTAAGCAGTGTGGTTATGATTCTGGTGATTAACCCCATGCTGTCCATCACTATTTTGTCGACCCTGTTTGCCCATGGCTGTGAAATATTATCTTTTTATATGTGATGATACCTTTGGTTTTGTTCACTACATTATTCATATTTTATTACATTGATATGTTCTTTTATTTTGTTTCAAAACAAACCAATAATCTTGTTTCATGTGGCTGTTTATAACTGTAACCTTCACATCTTTTTTTTTTACATCAAAAATGTTGTATATAATTAAATTTCTATATGAGACATACTTGTAAATGTCTTATATAAACTTCAAATATATGTGTTATCTTTATTGTCTTCGTTTTGTTTTTAAGATAACTAAAATTTTGTGATTCTTTCATAAGTGAAAGAAATATTAAAATAAAATTTGGTCTCTTCACATTTTCAAACTGCAACTTGTGGTCAGTCGTATGAAAAAATGATATAAATGTCTAGATAGATGGACAGTCCCGTTACGGAAGCTACGTTTGATTCAATATAGATTTATTAGCGCTAGATAAGGCCTTTCGTGAATGAGATTGATAAGTTATAAGGAATTTGTCACTCATCGCATAAATAAGGGAAACGTGAAGCAGATAAAAAAAGTGAATGTCCTTATATTTGTGTTATTGAAAATAGCCACAACGTTATTCTTGGTTTGTTTTTACATTCTTTTATTTAAGAATAATTATTTTTGAAATGCATGATGTACTATTTTTTTTTATTCTGTTACTGTGTAGCATGGAGATGTTTAGTTGTTGTTTTAGTACATCCTGTGTTGTTTCTCTATGTTTATGTTGTCTGTTTTTGCAGACTCTAGAAAGTTATGGAGTTAATGCCAGTGTTGAGAAACTTATCATGTTAAAAGTAAGTGCAAGTAACACATTCCTGTAAAAATGATAAGTTTCTCAACACTGGCATTAACTTGCACATTACACATTAGTTAAATTAAAAGTGAGTAACACATTCCTGTAAAATTAACTAATGTGCGATGTGGAATTTAACACCTGTGTTGAGAAACTTATCATGTTAAAAGTAAATGTGATAACACATTCCAATAAATTAAGTAACGTGTAATGTGTGAGTTAATGCCGAGAAACATATCATGTTAAAGTAAGTGGGAGTAACACAATCCAGTAATTTAAGTAATGTATCTTTACTATCTTCCAAATGTATTTTCTGTTTGTTTAAAATCCCTTTTCATGGTTTAGTTTATTTTTTTTTATAACTTCTCTTGTATTAGATTGAAAGAACCAACTGTTCCTTTTTTATTACTTATTTTGTGCTTCGGATAGATGATTAGAATTGAACTTGTAGTAGTGCTTCAATTTTATTTGTGTAAAGTATTCAAACTACCTTTTAGAGAAATTAAAACACAACTATAAAGTTTCTTTTACTTACAAGTCTTCTATCAGTTTTACTATAATTAGGCCAAAAAACAAAATTAAAACTTTTTAAAAACTTTGCCAGTAATCACTAAAACAATGGTTCAATAGCGGGATTCTCCGTTACTTTGTCTGTGATTTCAAACTATTTTGTATTTACTTGAACATTACTTTGGTTTTCCAGGGAGACAGAGGAGAACCTGGACCTCCGGGTCCACCAGGTCCCCAAGGTAATACAGGCCTTCCAGGGTATGATGGTAGAAGTGGACTCCCGGGCGAACCAGTAAGCTCATATTGCAATCTAAAAAACAATCTGTGAGAGGAAAAGTCTATAAATATAAACGCGATGGTATCGGATTCCTTGAAATGTGATTGATTTACTTTCTGATCCTAAACACTTTTTTGGTGTAAGTGTGTATGATAGGATGATTATACCTTTTATTACTCTTATTTTCAGGGTCCACGAGGTGAACCTGGACCAGAAGGACCCCCAGGGCCTGAGGTTAGTGGTCAAATTAAATGTTCTTCAAGTAACTTGTATAGACATGGAAAATGATCCATTTTATCAGGGTTTTTTATTATTATTTGGCTACTGGTTGGCTTGGAGAGTGAGGAACAATACATGTAGTTTTCCCCACATTTTACAATCATGTGATTTATTTCTAAACATGGGTTTAAGCCAAATTAAAGTAAATGTCAAAAAGCTGGGTTTCTGATAGACTATTTCTGTTATTAAGTCAATCACAAGAATGTATCTTCTCATAAATAAATATAAGAAAAGAAACCCAATAACACAACAGCACGTTTTGAAAGTAGACGTTACTTCATAAAGAAATAACTAAACTACAGACAAGAGTACAAAGGAGTAATATCATAAGTCTGCCAACTTAAACTTCATAAAAGTTGTTTTGGTTTTAATAACAGATTTTCCATAATTCAGCTATGCAGATTTCGCAAATAATATTGACTTTTTTTTATCACATAAGGAGTTTTTACAAATTGAGAAGAAAAAAACTCTTATTTAGATCAAATTATTATTTCGTTTACCACAATGGACATTTTTTTATTATTATGTTTGTTAACAAAAATACAAACAAACTGAAGAAAAGAGGAAAACGTTGATGTCAAACGAATATGCATCCTCATTCATCCTGATTTTTTGTTTTTTGTAAAATCTACGTCTTTTAGTCTCAAAACTACGTGTTGTGGTCTTTCTTTTATGTATTGCATTATAACGTTTTGTGAAAAATCCATACGAGATGGAGAAAAATGGATATCATTTTCGGATTCAACGTACAGGAATTACTGTAGAACATGTAAAAATTTAAGACCATAAAACCATCGCAGGCCTGTGTTATTCAGAGCAAAATAATAACAGTAAATACTGCAGTCATTTTCTTGGCCAACTTTTTGTTTAATGTTGTTTTTATATTATATTTATATGTACTAGAGTCTGCTTATAATAATTACATAATTCATAATTACAAGTTTATTATCTTATAGCTAAACTGAATTATAAGTGAAGCATTTTTTGACCTAGTTAGAAAATGATATGTATAATAGTAATTAGCAACCCCTGGCCATTTTTTATAAATTTATTTTCCCCATCAGCTTAGTTGCATATAACCTTAAGCCTTTTACAGTAAAAGACAAAAAGTTTCTTATTACTATGTTGTATTTTGTAGGGACTGATTGGAAAAAGTGGATTACCTGGGCCAAAGGTAAGTAATTACTTGTAATTTACATAAACAATATTTGTTATTATAGAATTTTAGAATGGTGATTTATAAAACCTTTCCTTCAGATATGATTTTTTATACCAGTTCTGTTCTGATGGGTTGACTTTTCAGTTCTTATTTCAAGCACATACACAGAAAAATAGATCAAAAAGTGTATCGCTTTAGTAGTATAGTTTAGCCACAGGACTAGTTTGTATCACTTTAATTGTATAGTTTATACACAGGACTAGCTTGTATCACTTTAGTAATATAGTTTATACACAGGACTAGCTTGTATCACTTTAGTAGTGTAGTTTATACACAGGACTAGCTTGTATCACTTTAGTAATATAGTGTATACAAAGGACTAGCTTGTATCACTTTAGTAGTGTAGTATATACACAGGAATAGCTTGTATCACTTTAGTAGTGTAGTTTATACACAGAACTAGCTTGTATCACTTTAGTAGTGTAGTATATACACAGGACTAGCTTGTATCACTTTAGAAGGGAGAAAAATGTGTATTCTTTTAATTGTTTAAATTTTTGTTCCTTTAAAAAATTAAAAAATTTCCACATTAAAAAATTTTATACAAGTATTTTTCGTAGTGTGATCCTACACTTGACATTTAATTGTTTACCTCAACTTGATGCATAACAAAGCCAATATTATCTTGATGCAAATGTGTTTCAGTAGCCATACAGATTAATTCCAGAAATTGATACAAACAGTAACAGTCGTATGGTCGAGGAATGTAACTTGTAATCAAATGTTAATTACAAGTCTGTCTGAGTAACACAAACAAGGTATAAATAACATTTATTATAAAGCCAAAGAACAATCTTGTTCTTTAATTTCAGTTGTACGAGGTTTTTAGTAACTTCTATATGCAAGGTTTTCTCTTTTATTTTATATTTTGTGTTTATTTTTTATTTGAATATAGGTGGGCATGGAACATGATCCAAGTATTATTTATTTGTTTTATGTTTGTTCGCAATACACATGTTGACAGGTACAAACAAGAAAAATGGAGATTTGTCAACTTAGTGAACAGGGTGAAATAACTGAACACTTTATCAGTTATAACTGAAAAGATAATAATACTTGTAGTTAGTAAACGTAGTGAACAGGGTGAAATAACTGAACACTTTATCAGTTATAACTGAACAGATAATAATACTTGTAGTTAGTAAACGTAGTGAACAGGGTGAAATAACTGAACACTTTATCGGTTATAACTGAACAGATAATGATACTTGTAGTTAGTAAACGTAGTGAACAGGGTGAAATAACTGAAAACTTTATCAGTTATAACTGAAAATATAATAATACTTGTAGTTAGTAAACGTAGTGAACAGGGTGAAATAACTGAACACTTTATCGGTTATAACTGATATAATGATACTTGTAGTTAGTAAACGTAGTGAACAGGGTGAAATAACTGAACACTTTATTAGTTATAACTGATCAGATAATTATACTTGTAGTTAGTAAACGTAGTGAACAGGGTGAAATAACTGAACACTTTATCGGTTATAACTGAACAGATAATGATACTTGTAGTTAGTAAACGTAGTGAACAGGGTAAAATAACTGAATGCTTTCTATAGTGAAATGTAAGAGTTGAGTAGGATGATGTTCTGATTTTCATTTTGCAATGTTGTTCATGTTTTCACAATATTCAGGGCAACAAAGGAGAAAGAGGCTTCATGGGTGCTCCAGGATATCCAGGTCTTACAGGGAAACCAGGATTCCCAGGACTACCCGGTATTCCTGTGAGCAATTATTAATTACTCTTCCCCCCTCTGTGTCTAGGCCGTCATCAGTGTTTCCTGTGTCCATTTCAAGCTGTCTTTTGGGTGGGTAGGGGTTCTAGCAGTCATAAATAATCACACAGAACAGAAGATGATTCAGACAATAGTTGTCACCGATGCAGGAACAATATTTTAAAGTGCAGTGCTGGGAACCATTGAACAAAATTATAACCTCTCTTTATGATGGAAACCATGCATATGATTGCTATTATATTAAAACATGTTACTGAAACAATGCGAGCATCGACAGAAATTTACTTATTTAATTAAACAATTGCTGTAACCAAAATTCTTACTATAGTGTTCACAAAACATTGAAAGCAAACAAAGTGAAAACTACATAAGCTTTCGTAACAATATTTTTCAAACTTCAGAACAAATTTTTTCTTGAAGTGGCTGACATCATATTCTTTCACATTAAACTACTAGTAAATATCATTCAATGGCATTTCAATAATAGCAAAAAGTACAGCAGTTATCCACAAACATGTTATATTGTAAAACATAAACAGTGTAAATCAACATTTTTTTTCTAGCATCATACACCAATAAGTGTACAGCATCTCCGAAATTCAAGCCCAGGGATGTTTCAAGGGAGTAAACATCCAATCTTAACAAACTTTATATTTATCTAAACTTTGTTGTTTGTCTACACTAAGAAACATCCCATGTTAACAAAATGTATATGAATCTAAACTTTGTTTTTTACCTACACTAAAAAACATCCCATCTTAACAAACTGTATATTAATCGAAACTTTGTTCTTACCTACACTAAAAAACATCCCATGTTAACAAACTGTATATTAATCTAAACGTTGTGGGATGTTTCGTAGTGTAGGTAAAAAACCTTAACAAACTGTATATTAATCTAAACTTTGTTTTTACCTACACTACGAAACATCCCAGGTTAACAAACTTTATATTAATTTAAACTTTGTTTCTACCTACACTACGAAACATCCCATGTTAACAAACTGTATATTTATCTAAACTTTGTTTTTTACCTACACTAAAAAACATCCCATCTTAACAAACTGTATATTAATCGAAACTTTGTTCTTACCTACACTAAAAAACATCCCATGTTAACAAACTGTATATTAATCTAAACTTTGTTTTTTACCTACACTACGAAACATCCCAAGTTAACAAACTGTATATTAATCGAAACTTTGTTTTTTACCTACACTACGAAACATCCCACCTTAACAAACTGTATATTAATCTAAACTTTGTTTCTACCTACACTACGAAACATCCCACCTTAACAAACTGTATATTAATCTAAACT
>NW_013678833.1:0-1732 GCF_000517525.1 Limulus polyphemus | reverse complement strand
TACACTTGGTTTGGAGGTCCAAAGTTTGTTTTGTAGAGTATTATTTTTTTTAAAGATTTCTTTTATACACTTGGTTTGGAGGTCCAAAGTTTGTTTTGTAGAGTATTATTTTTTTTAAAGATTTCTTTTATACACTTGGTTTGGAGGTCCAAAGTTTGTTTTGTAGAGTATTATTTTTTTAAAGATTTCTTTTATACACTTGGTTTAGAGGTCCAAAGTTTGTTTTGTAGAGTATTACTTTTTAAATATTGTTGATATCTTAAGCACTTAATTAGGGTTAGGTGTTACACAAATAAACTTCATTCATTAATTACTTTATCTCTTATATAACAAGATTTTGACTACTATGTGAATTGATTCAAAGAAATAAAGTTAATACAGTATAAAACTAAATAATTACACAGTCTATAGTCACAAAAAGACACAAAATATGGTTAAAATTTTTCCTTTAAATGCAGACATATTTGAAAGTTATGTTATCACATATTTAGTGTATCAGCTAAGCCAAGATGTTGGTAACTTTTGCAAACTGGAACTTTTTGTTTTAGTTAAAAAAAAGTAGTACCTAACTAAAAAGAAAAAGATTTTATTTGATATTTCATATTAACAGCTATGTAATACTTGAGTTTGAAAATAGTTAATAAATTAAAGTCATAGATATGATAAAGGATAGTTTTCGAGTTAATGCATTTTTTATTCTTGCTCTGTATCTATAAATGAATCATAGGGAGAACCAGGCCTAAATGGCACAGATGGAGAACCAGGTTTACCAGGTCTTATAGGGCCCCCTGTAAGTCAATTAGAGTTTGAATCTTGGTTGGTTTTTGGTATTGTTATTATTTCTTTTAGTATTCTGTGGTGATTTTGTTGTGCATGTAACAAATATATTGTGTCGTATAATATTGTATGAAATCACAGAACGGAAAATTTTAAAACCATAATAGTGTTTATTCTTTTATGTAATAGCTATGTATAATGTTGTAAAATTGTAACACATATTATTAACACTAGTACTAACAGTCACTTAGAAATGTTTAAAGACAAAAATAATACCAGACTATTGTGTTTCAAATAAGGAAAGCATTATTAATTGTGTAACCAATGAAAAAACTGGTGCATGTTTCAACTGATAACATTAACCAATCGGGTTGGAGTATAGTGGTGATCATAGTAAGCTGTATATGAGGTTTAAAATGTTTTGGAGACAAGAATTAGTTGTATATTTGAAACTTTAAGTTATTAAATGTAAAAGTATTTTCAAGAATTAAGCTTTAGAGTGTACACAGCCTAGCAGTAAGTAAGTAGACACCCCAAGAATACAAACCAGATCTTTTCATGATGTCATATACAAATAACCCTATATATATATAAATATAGGTATACATAGGACATAAACATAGAATACCAAAAGCCATTTCACAAACAAAAGGATCCTGAGAATGAACTTTATTTTCATGAGGTCACACAGTTGGATAGTAGAATGGTGGTCAAAGACAACTAGTAATTGCCAGGTCACTTGCAGTACTACTGTCCACAGTGAATATGGTGACAATGTGTTTCAAGTTGTGCCAAAAACAGATGTGAGTAGAAGTGTGGAGAATGTTCCTTGTCAAATAGCTGCTACAGTTGTTGTAATGTGCTCAAATACTATCATAGGTCATCTTCATAGGTGGCCGTGCTCCAATACTATCATAGGTCATCTTCATAGGTGGCCGTGCTCCAATACTATCAT
>NW_013678832.1:4886-9378 GCF_000517525.1 Limulus polyphemus | reverse complement strand
CATCCCAAATTATGCTGAAATTACTGCACCATTGACTGATCTGACCAAGAATGGCTTACCCAACAAGATGAAGTGAGAACAACCACACCAGGTGGCAATCCAGAAATTAAAGAACATGTTAGGAAGCTCACCAATTCTTAGAATGCCAGACTTCAACAAACCTTTCATTGTCCAGGCTGATGCTTCAGACATTGGAATTGGGGCAATACCTTTACAAGAACATGAAGAGGGATTGTTTCCGGTAACTACATAAGTATAAAGCTGTCAAATAGGTAGTCACATTTTAGCCTGTAACTTAATCAACTGCCATACTAGCCCATACATATTGTTATATTTTAGTCTGTAATAATATTCTGCATCACATATTAGCCATATCTAGACAACAGGTATAAAATGTTCATAAAAACAAATATTAATGAAAAAATCTCAGTAGCATTCTGATTTGTTAAGATAAAAATATAATAAAAATATCTGACTACACCTAACTAAGTACATATTTTACAATCAGAATATATGTAAGTAATGAATGAGAAGTTTATTTAAACTTTTCTGTGCAGTTCTAGGCATGTTAAATTCATATGTAACATATCATTAGAACTAAACAAGGGAGAGGATGAGGACAAATTCTAGTTCAACCTTTTGTTCTTACATCTTATTAGCTTCTAACTTGTGTGATTAGCTTAAGTTTCTACCTTATAATTTTCAACAGCTTTACTGAGACAAAGAATATGTTAATATATATCTAGAGATAAATAAGTGCTTCTCTGTAAGGAGCATGAGTTGACAGGTAATATTAGACATTACATTTAATGACAAACCAAGTTCAATACCTCGCATTAAAATAATACAAAACCTACAGCTATTCTATGACATACTGGGAATATACTAGTCTGTTGTCACAGTTTCTTTTAACACTATTGTTATTTAGTGCTTCTGTTTGGGCATTATAAACTTCTATATACATGACTTTAATACTGCATGTAATTTTAAATTCAATCACAGACATTAATTGAAGAATCATTTCACTTTATAAAATAAAAAAATAGGTACCTTGAATAACTGGAGAGTTGTCTTTCAGGAAAAACATGTTTAAATACTTTGGAATAAAGGCAGAGAGGCAGGCATAGGCAAGAGCTGAGATAAAAAAGAAACATGATAAAAAAATACCTGTTTTAATGATGAAAAGTTAACTTACAGAAGTGTAACTAAGGCACAAACTCTAAGAATATTTAATTTCTGAACACATATTATATAAAAAGTTTATGTTTACATTTAGCTAAGCAGAACCACATATGTTTAGTACACAAACATTACAAACAACCAATATAAAATCAGATATTTTCAGGCCACTTATAATTATTGTAAAACATATATATAGTACACAAACACTACAAACAACCAATATAAAATCAGACATTTTCAGGCCACATATAATTATTATGTTTTATGATTTTTTTTTGAGAAAAACAAAAAATAGATTATTTTTAGTGATGTTATTTTGTGAATATGTTTCATAATGACAACTTTCTAACAGATAAACATCATTAACTATTTCTTTATTTCAAAGATTTTCTATAAAATGTAAAATCATTTTATGCGTACCTTCATTACTAAAGTTGAGCCGAAGAAAAGGGGCACACAGTGAGTCCAGTCCTTGCCAGTACACATACTGAGGATGTGTGACCACCCAGGCTTTCAGTATCCTCTTGAACTTATTATGTCCAGTTGGAGAGGAAAGTAGCTCATCATACTGGTGACATCTTGGAATATCTACTTCAATCTATAATCAATTAAAAATCATCAAAGAAAATATATTTAAACAACTTAAAAAAATATATACCCAAAAATCAACATAATAACAAAAGCAAATGTTCTTGAATATTACCATTAGTGGCCATTAATAAACTTTTTACATAAAATACAAACTTTTATGTAAGAAGTAAAGTATGCTGATCTATGTTTACTTTTATACTTAAGGTTTTATTCACAAAGCTTCCAAAAAGTTTAATAACAACAGAATTACATTACCTGTCTGTCTGTTAGTGTGGGGGTTTCTTTATCAATCTGATCATACTGGCTATGAATGTCTCCCTATTTAAAATGTTGAAGAAAGACATTATTAATGTAGAGTCATTTCTATGGTACATTTTTTGGTATTTCTAATCGATATCATACATGTTTCTAAACCTTTTGCTTTCTAAGTATCCAAACCTTCTGTGAAGGTAGCAACAGCAATGTAAACCATGTTGAAACATTACAAATTAGCGACAGTAATGTAAACCATGTTGAAACATTACAAATTAGCGACAGCAATGTAAACCATGTTGAAACATTACAAATTAGCAACAGTAATGTAAACCATGCTGAAACATTACAAATTAGCGACAGTAATGTAAACCATGCTGAAACATTACAAATTAGCGACAGTAATGTAAACCATGCTGAAACATTACAAATTAGCGACAGAATGTAAACCATCTGAAACATTACAAATTAGCGACAGCAATGTAAACCATACTGAAACATTACAAATTAGCGACAATAATGTAAACCATGCTGAAACATTACAAATTAGCGACAGTAATGTAAACCATGCTGAAACATTACAAATTAGCAACAGCAATGTAAACCATGTTGAAACATTACAAATTAGCAACAGTAATGTAAACCATGCTGAAACATTACAAATTAGCAACAGTAATGTAAACCATACTGAAACATTACAAATTAGCAACAGTAATGTAAACCATGCTGAAACATTACAGATTAGCAACAGTAATGTAAACCATGCTGAAACATTACAGATTAGCAACAGTAATGTAAACCATGCTGAAACATTACAGATTAGCAACAGTAATGTAAACCATGCTGAAACATTACAGATTAGCAACAGTAATGTAAACCATGCTGAAACCTTACAGATTAGTGAAAGTAATGTAAACCATACTGAAACATTACAGATTAGCGACAGTAATGTAAACCATACTGAAACATTACAGATTAGCGAAAGTAATGTAAACCATACTGAAACATTACAGATTAGCGACAGTAATGTAAACCATGCTGAAACATTACAAAGTAACAACAGTAATGTAAACCATGCTGAAACATTACAAAGTAACAACAGTAGCATAAATCATACTAAAAACATATGTGTGCTTAATGAGTAGGAAAAGTTTAACTTCACCACAGCTGAACAGATATGTCCTTTTTGAAATTCTGTGTATTCCTTAATAGCCACTAGGATAATTCCTCTGTTGAAACATTATCTTAACTGAGTTGTCCAGACATATCCTTTTTTTAAACTCATCTAAATTTCCAAATATGCTATTTAAAAGTCCTCTTTAAAACTTACCTCAATTTCTAACAGAGCTGCCCACACATGTCCTCTGTACAGTGGTGGGATATCAGCCCTTGCTTCTCGAACTATTTGTGGTCTCTTATAAGGATAAGCATTTAACAGACGTTCAAACAATATCACCCGATGTAACTGAAAAATCAAAATTAAATATTACAACAAGAAACTTGGCATAAAGATAAAAACAAACTATGTACATGATGAATAACTTTCTAAAATGTGATCCGACAGAACAACATTCTGTCAACACATGAACGGGAAGTTTCTCTTTTACTGCGGTTAGTTTCTTATAGCATAAAAACAGATATAAAACATTACAAAATGTTTTGATAATTTAATTTTTGTATCTACAATTTACAATCCTTGTTTATCAGATATTACATAAACAAACTATACTAACCTTATACTCAATGTCTTGTTCATCATATGAACAAACAAAACTAACCTGATACTCAATGTCTTGTCCATCAGGTATTATATAAACAAACAAAACTAACCTGATACTTCATGTCTTGTTCATCAGGTATTATATAAACAAACAAAACTAACCTGATACTTCATGTCTTGTTCATCAGGTATTATATAAACAAACAAAACTAACCTGATACTTCATGTCTTGTTCATCAGGTATTATATAAACAAACAAAACTAAACTGATACTTCGTGTCTTGTTCATCAGGTATTATATAAACAAACAAAACTAACCTGATACTCAATGTCTTGTTCATCACATGAACAAACAAAACTAACCTGATACTCAATGTCTTTTTCCTTGATCAAAAGGGGAAGACTAGCAGTTTCCTGAAGGTCTATGCTACTCACATTGCTGGGAAGACTGGTACTTCTGAAATACATAATAGACAAATAATTATTAACAATTGTGTACATAAAAAAAATGATATTTCAATTACCAAATATTCTTTGTGCTTTTCAAAACCAGCTATTTCTAGTAAACTAAATGTAAGAAATTATGAATTTAGAACACACTGTATGCAGTAAAACAAATCTACCAGTCTAGAGTACACTGTATACACACAGTAAAACAAATCTACCAGTCTAGAGTACACTGTATACACAGTAAAACAAATCTACCAGTCTAGAGTACACTGTATACACAGTAAAACAAATCTACCA
>NW_013678832.1:0-3959 GCF_000517525.1 Limulus polyphemus | reverse complement strand
GAGTACACTATACACAGTCAAACAAATCTATCAATCTAGAGCACACTGTATACACAGTAAAACAAATCTACCAGTCTAGAGTACACTGTATACACAGTAAAACCAATCTATCAATCTAGATCACACTGTATACACAGTAAAACAAATCTATCAATCTAGATCACACTGTATACACAGTAAAACAAATCTATCAATCTAGATCACACTGTATACACAGTAAAACAAATCTACCAGTCTAGAGTACACTGTATACACAGTAAAACAAATCTACCAGTCTAGAGTACAGTGTATACACAGTAAAACAAATCTACAACACACTTTATTCAGTAAGAAATTTCAATATACATTTTAAATACGAGTGGTTACATTTTTGGTCAACTGCTTTTTGGCAAATTGCTTCTCATGAGTGTTAATCCAAAGCACAAGTACTACATTACTTTGAAGTTGATAATCTATCAAATGAAACAATTAATTGCTTTATTTACTATCTGCCTTGGTTCATGAGAACAGCCCATGTATATTGAAAAGAACAATAATGATGGTATTCTTTCATATAAGTCTTTTCTCCAAGATCTTAAATATTTCCATACCTACCCATTCTCAATCAGTGGATAATAAATCACTGGGTCAATGTCCTTCAATCTCTGTTGAAAACAAAACAGTAAATTACAAATTGGAATTTAAGAATTTTTCACCAGATATCACATATAATTATCTACATAAAATATGTTAAACCTTTTAAAAGTATATAGAGATTACCTAATCTGTACTTAAAACCCAGGACTGTTAACCTCTCTCGTGATTAAACACTACTGTTTTACACAGTTGGTGGTGGGTGGTGATGACTAGCTGCCTCTCCTTTAGTCTTACACTGTTAAATTAGGGCCGGCTAGCCAACTCTTGGGCTACTCTTTTACCAACGAATAGTGGGATTGACCATCACATTATAACGCCCCCACGGCTGAAAGGGCGAGCATGTTTGGTGTGATGGGGATTATAACCCGCGATCTGCAGACTACGAGTCGAGCACCCTAACCACCTGGCCATAATATACACTGATTAGTTAATTCTTTTCCCGTGACTCTCAACTAAGATAAACATAGATAAATATGGCATAGGAAAGTACTTATTTTGACAATACTAAAATACAATACCTTCATTTAAGAAAGAAAGTGTTTACTACCTGTTTTAGTTGATCCAATGGTAAAATAATAACTGTATCATTCAAGAAAAATGCACTATCTTTCTTCTGTCCAAACTGCTCTCCTTCTTCAATTACCACTCTGAAAATTGAGAGGCTTACAAACACTTTCACATATCTCAACACTAGAAAAGTTGGCATCAAAAAACGTATTAGACATAAAATATTAAATTACAAAATCAAACAGATGTTGTTGAGTATTAAAATTGAAGTTAATAGTTTATTAGAAAAGAGTATCTGAAGATCTGAGTAAAAATATTTAATGACCTAAGATACTGCCTTCAATTTATTAAAGATTCAAGTGTTCACTTTAAATCTGTTAGAAATGAAACTTTGAAGGAGAAGATACAATTCAATTTGAATATTCAGTGAACATAATGACTGTTGTT
The DNA here is from genome assembly GCF_000517525.1 of Limulus polyphemus. Lineage (NCBI taxonomy): Eukaryota > Metazoa > Arthropoda > Merostomata > Xiphosura > Limulidae > Limulus > Limulus polyphemus. Next base: position 2,369 of record NW_013678832.1, on the reverse strand, counting down.
AGTTACAATAAAAAACTGATTAATAACTCGTTTGTCCACACAATCTAAAAATGAAAACAAAACCTTTGAGAGATTACTTTTAAAAGTTGGAAGAAGTCTATTATTTTCAACCTACGTGAAGTTCAATACAGAAAACAAACACTAACTTACTTTGGCTGTGTACATATTGCAGGCTTTACTTTGATTAATCCTTGTCTTCTCAGTTCAGCCTCAATATCACCTCCAGTCAACTGCCACAAGTAATATATCTCTTCTAAGGGGCGTCTTAATAAGTGGTTCTCTAAATGTTAAGAGTACTTATATATAACATAATATTTTTAAATACCACTGAAAAACACTGATGTAAAAATTAATGAAACTATCAGATGTTTTGATTTAGAAGGTTGCAAATTTGAAACAAATATGTTGAAAAACAAATAATAAAACCTTCAAATAGTTTTTCAACTACATATAAATTATGTAAACACTGTTTTGGACCTAAGGTTAATGACAACTCATGCTGAATATCATTACCAACATTTTAAAGATCCACAGAGTATATTCCTTTAATAACTTTTACAGAGTATTACAAGTGTTTCCTTTATTAACCTTTACAGAGCATTACAAGTGTTTCCTTTATTAACTTTACAGAGCATTACAAGTGTTTCCTTTATTAACCTTTACAGAGTATTACAAGTGTTTCCTTTATTAACCTTTACAGAGCATTACAAGTGTTTCCTTTATTAACCTTTACAGAGTATTACAAGTGTTTCCTTTATTACCTTAATCATTACAGAGCACTTACTTTATTAATTTAACTTTTAGAGATCATTACAAATGTTCCTTTATTAACCAAAGTTAATAAAGGAAACACTTGTAATGCTCTGTAAAAAAATTAATAAAGGAAACACTTGTAATGCTCTGTAAAGGTTAAATTAATAAAGGAACCACTAGTAATACTCTGTAAAGGTTAATAAAGGAAACACTTGTAATGATCTGTAACCTTTACAGAGTATTACAAGTGTTTCCTTTAATATCTTTTACAGAGCATTACAAGTGTTTCCTTTATTAACCTTTACAGAGTATTACAAGTGGTTCCTTTAATATCTTTTACAGAGCATTACAAGTGTTTCCTTTATTAACCTTTACAGAGTATTACAAGTGGTTCCTTTATTAACTTTTACAGAGCATTACAAGTGTTTCCTTTATTAATTTAACCTTTACAGAGTATTACAAGTGTTTTCTTTAATATCTTTTACAGATCATTACAAGTGTTTCCTTTATTAACCTTTACAGAGTATTACAAGTGGTTCCTTTATTAATTTAACCTTTAAAATACACTAAATGTTCTTAAAAGTGGTTTTTCTAAGTTTAAACAGAACAACAATAAAGAATTTAAACTACATAAAAAAATTACACAGGAGTTGAACATCTGTATAAAGATAATCCATTGTGTCTGTGTGTGTCTGTGCATATGCAGAGTCCAAAACTTCTAATCAGTCCTTCACAAAAATTGTAAATGGTCCTTATAGGTTTAACTAGTTTATTTCAAGAACATGTATACATATGTTAGCTCCATTTTATCAATTGCAGATGTGAATGTTTTTAACGAAAGACACAAATGCAAATACGTATGTCCATATCTGTGTATCAATAAGCAAAACACTTTCATTGAAAACAACAGTTTTTGACTATATCATTACTGGAATGTACATAATCTTTATATTAACCCAGATAAACACATAAAATAATACGACTTGAGATTACTACTTTAATACTGATCTAAGATAAGGTGTTGATAGCCATCACACTACACTTGGATCAATGTAAGGTGTTAATAGCCATCACAGTACACTTGGATCAATGTAAGGTGTTGATAGCCATCACACTACACTTGGATCAATGTAAGGTGTAGCCATCACAGTACACTTGGATCAATGTAAGGTGTTGATAGCCATCACACTACACTTGGATTAATGTAAGGTGTTGATACCCATCACACTACACTTGGATTAATGTAAGGTGTTGATACCCATCACACTTCACTTGGATCAAAGTAAGGTGTTGATACTTTAGACCAGTGGTTCTCAAACAGTGCGCCCAGGCGCACTGGTGCGCCCCAGAGCCTTTTCAGGTGCGCTCCGTAGCATTCCTGAAAAATATATCTAGATATGAAAAGCAAATGTATACTAAGTTACTATATTATACCATTTCTTTACGAACACTCTGCTTGTTTCGTTGCGACATTATTATGATACTTATAAGTTACTTTTCTTGCAACTAGCTTCTGGGCCGCAAGTTTTGCACGCGTTTAAAACACGTAACAAACGTGGCTGGAACGGCATGTTAACACCGGCAAGCAGGCAAAATAAGTGACTCACCCAAAGTAT
>NW_013678831.1:8267-10047 GCF_000517525.1 Limulus polyphemus | reverse complement strand
AAGTTTACTTGTTGTTGAATAATAACCTGTACTGATAGACAACGTTGATGGAAGTTTACTTGTTGTCGAATAATAACCTGCACTGATAGACAACGTTGATGGAAGTTTACTTGTTGTTGAATAATAACCTGGATTGATAAAGAATGTTGATGGAAGTTTACTTGTTGTTGTTGAATAATAACCTGGACTGATAGAAAACGTTGATGGAAGTAAGGTATTGTTGAGTAATAACTTGAACTGATAGAGAACGTCGATGGAAGAAAAGTTATTGTCGAATAATAACCTGTACTGATAGAAAATGTTGATGGAAGTAAAATTATTGTCGAATAATAACCTGTACTGATAGAGAACGTTGATGGAAATTTATTGTTTGTTGAATAATAACCTGAACTGATAGAGAACGTCGATGGAAACCAAATTATTGTTGAATAATAAACTGGACTGATAGAGAACGTTGTAGAAGTCAAATTATTGTTGAAGATTAACCTGGACTGATAGAGAACGTTGATGGAAATCAAATTATTGTTGAATAATAACCTGGAATGATAGAGAGCGTCGATGAGTGTGAAATTATTGTTCAATATGATCCTGGACTGATAGAGAACGTCGATGGAATTTACATGTTGTTGAATAATATCCGTGACTGATAGAGAACGTCGACGGAAGTGAAAGTATTGTTGAATGTAAACCTGAACTGATAGAGAACGTCGATGGAAGTGAAATTATTGTTTTATATGAACCTGGACTGATATAGAACTTCGATGGAACTTTACTTGTTGTTGTATAATAATCTGGACTGATAGAGAAGGTTGATTAGAGTTTACTTGTTGTTGAATAATAACATGGACTGATAGAGAACGTCGATGGAACTTTAATTATTGTTCAATATGAACATGGACTGATAGAGAACGTCGATGGAAGTTTACTTGTTGTTAAATAATAACCTGGACTGATAGAGAACGTCGATGGAAGTGAAATTATTGTTCAATATGAACTTGAACTGATAGAGAACGTCGATGAAAGTTCACTTGTTGTTGAATAATAACCTGTATTTATAGAGAACGTCGATGGAAGTGAAATTATTGTTGAATATGAACCTGGACTGATAGAGAACGTCGATGGAAGTTTACTTGTTATTGAGTAATAACCTGGACTGATACAGAACGTTGATGGAAGTTTACTTGTTGTTGTATAATAACCTAGACTGATAGAGAACGTCGATGGAGGTTTATTTTTGTTGAATATGAACCTGGACTGATAGAGAACGTTGACGGAAGTTTACTTGTTGTTGAATAATAACCTAGACTGATAGAGAACGTCGATGGAGGTTTATTTCTTGTTGAATATGAACCTGGACAGATAGAGAACGTTGATTAAAGTTTACTTGTTGTTGAGTAATAACCTGGACTGATAGATAACGTTGATGAAAGTAAAGTTATTGTCGAATAATAACCTGTACTGACAGAGAACGTTGATGGAAGTTTACTTGTTGTTGAGTAATGACGTGGACTGATAGAAAACGTTGATGGAAGTTTACCTATTTTTGAATAATAACCTGCACTGATAGAGAACGTTGATGGGAGTTTACTTGTTGTTGAATAATAACCTGGACTGATAGAGAAGGCCATTGGAAGTCAAATTATTGTTGAATAATAACTTAGACTGATAGAGAACGTTGATGGGAGTTCAATTGTTGTTGAATTATAACCTGGAGTGATAGAGAACGTTGATGGGAGTTCAATTGTTGTTGAATTATAACCTGGAGTGATAGAGAACGTTG